>NC_132989.1:63863771-64166801 GCF_048564905.1 Vicugna pacos
TTTCCAGTATTTTAAAATTAAATTTTATTAATAAGCAGTCATAGTTCATTTAGCTCAGTATAATGAATAATAACATTGTGCCTGTGTAAGTTAATGCAGTAACAGAAAGAGTAGTTGTTTTATAGTGTTTTGATTATAACAGTTCTATAAATGCGCAAGGCAACAGCTAGAATCTTCATTTGGTAATTTATTTATTTTTTGTCAGTGATTATCTCAGAGTTAATCATGACGTTTATCACAGTGAGACAATCACTATATCAATTTGTTATACAAAATAAAGTCAGGTGATAAAATCATTCTTGAAAAAGGCAAAATAAATGCCCTAACCCTTATTTCCAAATTCAACATTAGCATAGATTTGCTAGAACTAGACATCATTTGTTGCAAAAATTATACTGTAGAAAAGAAAATGCTTATATTTTATACTACCAAATTTTCACTAATAATTAGGATATGTTTGGAATGATTTGACAAAATAACTATTACAAACTAATAAATGATTAAATTACTGAAGCTATCTGCCTTTGCTCATTAATTCTCTCAACAGATCACCTTATGGGTCTATACAATGTGAGGCACACCCAGATATGAATGGATTTTTATGGTATTAAAGAATTCTAAAAGTGCTTCTAGTTAAGTGGACATTTTGTGCTTAGTATCTTAACAGAAATTTTCAGTGACATTCATCTGGTTGAGGCATCAATAGTAAAATGTCTATCTTATGAAGCATTATAAAATTATACTGCTTGTTTAGTGGATCTTTAAACTGGTGAATATTACCCATAATAAGACCATCAAATTTTCATTACATGTAGAACACTTTAAAAGAACACATAAACTAATGAAAATCTATAACATATTAATCAACAGAAATTATGTAACATTATACGTTTTCAAATTAAACCATAAGTCAGTGAAATTTAATTAACTTATACTAGTATTCTTTGAGGAATTTGACAGATTCTAACACAAATTCTGAAAATAAATACACACATTGGTAATAAAATTTGTAAAACAATAGCAGAGATTGTGGTACAGAAGGATTCAGCTTACAACTATTTAGGCATAATTCAAAACCATGTTGATGAAAAAGCCTAGAAATAAACTGAAGCTTTTTTAAAATTTATTTTTGTTGAAGTTGATTTACAATGTTTTGTTAGTTTCAGGCATATAGCAAAGTAATTCAGTTCATTTCTGAAGTGATTCAGTTCATATATATATATATATATATATATATATACACACACACACGCACACACATATATAGTTATTTTTCAGATTATTTTCCATTATAAATTATTACGAGATATTGATTGAATATAGTTCCCTGTGCTATAAGTAGGTCTTTGTTGTTTATCTGTTTTATTTATGGTAGTGTGTATATGTTAATCTCAAACTCCTAATTTATCCCTCTCCCCCACCCTTTTCCCCTTTGGTAACCAAGTTTATTTTCTGTCTGTGAGTCTATTTTCAGTTTGTAAATAAGTTCATTTGTATCATTTTTTAAAATCCACATGCAAGTGATATCATATGATATTTGTCTGTCAATGTTTGACTTCACTTAATATGATAATCTCTATGTCCATCCATGTTTCTGCATTAAACCAAAGTTTTATATATGATAAAAGATAACTGTGGCACCACATAAAAGGCCTGATTGTTTGATGATAATGGAAGAACTGGCTCGGTATATAGACAGAATTATAACTGGTTACCTATTCAGTATAATATATAAGGGAGCCCAAGTGGAATAGAGATTTAGAGGTTATAATAGTAGTGTTGAAATTAATATAAAAATAAAGAAATTATATGATTATAGAATAGGAAGGAATTTTCAGATTAAATCTTAAGTACAAATTAGATGCACCCCCAGTGTTCATAGAAGCACTGTTTACAATAGCCCCGTTATGGAAGCAACCTAAATGTCTAGTGACAAATGATTGGACAAAGAAGTTGTGGTACACACACACACACACACACACACACACAGATACACACTGGAATACTACCCAGCCGTAGAAAAGAATAGAATAATGCCATTTTCAGAAACATGAAGGTACCTGGAGATTGTAATACTAAGTGAAATAAACCAGGAAGAGAAAGGAAAATACCATATGCTGTCAATTATATGTGGAATTAAAAAAAAAGACATGAACTTATTTACAAAATAGAAACAGACTCACTGATATAGAAAACAAACTTATAGTTACCAGAGGGGAAAGGAGGAGAGTGGAGGGATACAATGGGAGTTTTGTATTTGCAAATACTATCTACTATACATAAAATAGACAAGCAACAAGATCCTCTTGTATAGCACAGGGTACTATATTCATACCTTCTTATGAAAAGGAGTATGAAAAGTAATATATATGTATAACTGAATCACTGTGCTGCACACCAGAAATGAACACAGCACTTTAAACCAACTATACTTCAATTAAAAATAAGGCAAAAATGATAATGAAAAAAACTTCATCATCAAAATTTAGGATTTCTGGTCAGTAGAGGTGATTTTCTATATCCAAAACTACAACTAGGTTAATACTTAGAATATAACTAGAGTTTGGAGAATTCAAAAAGAAAACAAAACCACAGAAATTTGAGTAGAAAAATAGTCTGGAAACTCAAATGAATGCAAGTAAAAGAAGATATTGGTTCTCTAGTAATAAAAAAAGATGTAAATTAAAACAACCTTGAGATACTATTTTATATCTATCATATTTGCAAAAATTGCATTTCTGTAATACAATCACAGTTTTTACTGTGGCAACGTCAGTGCCTTTGCCTTACTAGGGGAAAAATCACTTCCTAGAAAGTGTAGGAAAATAAAACGCACAAATTAATGCTTTCATATACTATTGAATGCCATGTGTCTGAAAATATTTTTATTCCTCTCTTATGTTTGATTGTGGGTAGAGAATTCTAACTTTAATTTTTTTCGTATATTGAAGGCATTGTTCCTTTGCCTTTATGATCAGTATTATGATGAGTGCATTGCCAATATAATACTCATTTCTTTGTTGGTAAACTTACTTCCTAGTCATTGGTAATTTTTAAAATCTGTTTTTTATTCTTAGCACATGAAGTTTCAGAAAGGTATGTTGAGCCTCATTTTTTTCCGATAGGAACTAGTGAGCTCTACTAAACTCTGATGGTTTTCTTTCTTCAACTGTATTAATTTTTATTATTATTTCTTGAAAATAAATGCTGCCTTTTATTTTCTCTGCTCTCAGATAATGGAACAATTTTTAACCATAGTTTGTAACTCCAAGATTGATCCACCATGTCTCTTACACTCTCTGGTATCTCCTGCCATTCTGGTGGATATTTAGGAAGATATTCTTGACTTTATCATGTATACTTTGTATTCAGTTTCTCACTTTTCCAATAATATTTTTAAATTTTCAATAACTATTTTCTAATTACTCATCCTTTTAAGTGTCTCATTCTTAAATTAACTCTCAGAATTTACTTCATATTGATATTGTAAGCTCCCCTAATGTCAAAGGGTACATTTACTGAAAGACAAGCTATATCTTGAAAGATGTAGGAGAATTTGACATACTCAAAAAAGAAAGGAAACTCACATATTGTTAAAACAAAAATAGAGGAAAAGTGTCACAGATTTGCTTGGGGAATTGCAATCCATTATTTTGTTTGGAATATATCATATAAATTCTGGGATAACCACAATGTAGGACAAATTAGAACCTGACTTTAAAATGTATTTCTTACATGTCTAAAACTTAGAACCAATTTATTATGTTGTGGGAAGCCAGTGAAGTTTGCATTACTTAAGATAGAAAAAGTTATAAAGTCATGTAAGTATATAGCATAGACATTATAAAAAATATATTAATTCTCCTTGAGGTAGGCAATTGAAGATGGGAAACTGGGCACAATACCCAATAAGAAGATTTAAATCTAAAGTGAATTACAATGTCATAAGCAAAATGTATAAGCTAGAAGAAGATGGTCTGTTAGAGGATGGTAAAGGACCTCCATATGTCACAGACATCCTTTATGTTACACTGTTAGCCTCTGTGATAAAATTATCTGTTTTTATCACTTGGAAAACTGAGTGACTGAGATGTCAAACTATATTATTTTGGTTGAGAGAAATAGTCCAAAGTTTTTTGTTGTTGTTGTTTTCTTTGTTTTTGTTTTTGACTATTGAAGAAAATAGATGGATAAGAGAGAGATGTCAAAAGACTTTGAAGCAAGGAGATTCTATAGTATTTCCTGTAATTTATCTTGCTTTTTACTACACTATCTTACTTAAATCACTCATGCTACTATAGAAGATTATGCTATCTATTATCAATGAGGCCCTTGGGTAATTTTTTTCTACGCCCAATAGCAATCTTAACATTAGATTTAAATATTAAGAAAGTTCCCTTCTGGAATGGAGAAGCTCCAAAGTGCTTCAGAGTTTCCCAGGTCAATGACAAATGACATTTATTTATAAGTTTCAGTAACCTAAGAAGAGTATTAATACCTAACTACTTAGGGGAAAAAATAATATATTTCCATAAGCAAAAATTCAGTAATGCAATATTTATAGAATTTATATTGCTATAACTTAATACTTGCATTTTGGTATGCTTAAAAATTAACAGAATTATTTTGTCACAAATCAAATAATTTTATTTTCTTCTTCCAAAATATCCAGCACTGATTCCCCTTAGCGCTCATTTTACAGACTCTTAATGTTTTGTTGTCACACCAAACTCATTCTGGCTCCATTTTACAGACTCTTAATGTTTTGTTGTCACACCAAACTCATTCTGTTTGCTTTCCTTTGGACTCTGGACTCTGTTGGTCCAGGTATTCCCATTACTAATGCTCCACACATTTCTGGTTCGTCTCTGTTAGAACAGCATTTGCTTTTGGAGATTTTTTCTCTCATCACTTAATCTAAAATAATACTCCCGCCTCCATTCAATCTATCCCTTGTTCTCAAGTTTCTTCTCAGTACTAAGTTAATTGCTTCTTTATTTCTATAGTTGCTTGGCATCAGTCCCCTCTTATTAAAAGGTAAATTCCAGGGGAAGAGGAATTTTTTTCTGGAGACTGAAGGCAGAGTTCGTGATTTGCATCCCCTGATATTTTTCCTTACCTCTCCATTGTCCAGTGACCTGGGTAGTGCTGTTTGGTACAGGTAAGGTCTTCTGCCACTTAATCTAAATGAATGACTGAAAGAATACAGCAGGTTTTGTCAAATAATTCTTAATATTAGAGTGTCAGGAAATTGTTAACACAGTAGTTTGCGTTCAGCCTGTTTCATTTTGTGTTCAAATCTCTCATGTTTGCCACGTTTAACTCATCCATTTATATGAGTCCTTGTTTAATCCTCTCTTTCATCCTGTGGATTCTTTTAGTCATCAGTTTGTACTTTTTTGTGAATTAGTATTACAGTTTACTGCCTCTTCAGTCTTACCTTTGCCAGACTAGTTAAGATTCTGTTTACTTCATACCTATACTGTAAAACCAACTCCTATTAGATGTTACATCCCAATAATTACCCTGTGCCCTGACCCCTATTCCTTATATGATGGATGTCTAATTTCCTATTCTGATGCTCAAATCTTGGACTAAACTGCTTTTCCTGCACCATTTCCTCACTGTCCCCTGCTGCCCTTTATTAATGCTTTATTAATTGTTGGTCTTGCTATTTCTTACTTTTATGTGTTTTAGTTTCCTTTCACTATGTAAAACTTTTTTTTCTCTTTCCTTTCATCTGTCCTTCCAATATTCAGTTCTTGATGTACTTCCATTGATGTTTTCCCCATTCACTCCATTTTCCAATATTCTTTATTGAAATACAATATTTTATATATGATAATATCTTACCAGTGTACTTAATGGTACTACATACTTGTTATTGATTGATTAGTATTCTCCTCACTCTAAATTGTTACCCGTAGCCCTTTGAAATATAAATACATGCATAGAAACTTAAGTCAAACCCTAACCCAAACCCTGGTGTTTAAAACTTAATAATTTGATTATCCCACTATTGCTCTGGATGTAAGTCTTTTCTTGTTTTTTAAACACCCAAGTCTCCAAGAGTTGATGATGAAGTATTTATCTTTAAATACAATTTCTGACATGGTGCAAATGTGGTATTGGTACCTTTATTGTGTGATAAGTAAAAATTAGTAAAGCATAGAAGATAAAACTAAGGAAGAGACTCACCAAATAGAAGGATGGATCTATATATTTGAATACACACACACACAAACACACACACACACACACACACACAAGTTATATTTAAGAGATAACCATAGAAAAATGATAAAAGAAACTAAAAGTCTGTGAGATTAATGGTTTCTCCCTGAGTGCTTTTCTGGTTGGAACAGATATGCAGTTTTTATCTGGGTAAAGCCATTGCTGACAATTTTGCTCTAACTTGCTCAACATCAGGTGTTATGAGGTTATCTCTAGCACATTCTGAAATAATTGATTTCTGTGTAATAGAAAATTCTCTTGAATAGAGTGTACTTAAATAATCTAAACAAATTGACTAAAAACAGACATAAAATTAGACTAAAGATGGTAAACAGACAAGGTAAACTTTATTTGGGGGAAGTAGAGTCTCTGGCTGATAAGTCTTGTTTTTGATGTGAGATTTTTAAGTATGGGTAATAATTATCAACTTAAGACCAGGTTATTTCTTTGGGTCACTAAATGAGTATAAATGAAATCCAAAGATGAATAACAAGTGTACATGGAGTGCAATTCTGCCATGATGCAGCAAACCAGCAATCAGAGTTTTTATCACAATGATAATAACATTTAAAAATGTTAGAATTTAGTATTCTGGCAGTGTAAAAAGTTCTGAAAAAGGAAGATGACTAAAATTTTAAAATATGTGGTGGCCCCTGTAGTATTATTTATACTTTATTTAGTCAAGAGTATACAATCATGATAGTTAAAACCAATGAAATACAAGGACAAATTAAAAATTACATTGTATTCAAATAGTATTTAATAAAAAGGACAAGGGTGCTAGAAAGTGCTAGAAAATTTCTTTGCATCTATTCAGGCATCCAGGGACAGGTGCTTAAACAGCTTCCAAACAGACTGATGTAACTGTCAAAATTAAATATACTTTATATTTGCTTTTGAAATGGGCTTTCAGTTTTAATTTTGAAAATAATTGAGTTATTCAGAAAAACAGTTTTAGTGGTTTGTTGACTGAAATGTGCAGTGATTTGTCTTTCGTTCTTTTTACCCCTGCAACTGTACTTCTCCTTGCCCTTGCAGAACAACTACAACATCTGGTTAGCATCTGATATATTCTAAGTAGAGATAACATACTGTACTGTTTTGACCTTTTCAATATTCTGCACTTTAATTGGCTGTACATTCTATATCTTCCCTACAGGTTAGTGGGACAGCAAGCAAGGGAAAAATGCAGTGAGTAGCCAATCAAATAACAGAACATTGAAAAGGTCAAAGCTGTATAGTAGAATCCTGTAATTGACAAGAATGTATGAAACATTAAAAGTCTCCCACATCCTGCTTATGACAAAGACTGTAATGAAGCAGAAAATGGCACCACGTAAATCTGTTCATATGACAATCATTGTTCTGAAAATTGAGAATATAATTTAACACATTCCAATTACAATTTTTAAGATTGTATTATTTTAGTATCCCACAGATTTTGTAGTGGGGTTAAATTGCACTTAGCAGAACTACTTGTTTAGCAGTAGATACTCAGTTCAACACAGAATAACATATCAATCTTAAATTTACACTTATAAAAATCCAGAGAGATTAATTTGCATAAAGAATACTTTTATGTAGGACTCACTAAACTTACTTGAAAAACTTAGGGAAACTTTTTTTTTTAAGGAGGAAACCAAACTAATATAAGAGAGGTGTCTACATTTTCACAGAAGTTGTCTTTGCTGATGATAAAAACTGGACTCAGGGTTCCCTAAGTTAAAGCTACAGGGCCTGACACTGGAACACTGGAAATATATTCTGCTATCTGGTTTTTAGATTATAATCAAGGAAGACGGTTTTGGTCAAGGAATTGACCTAGAAGCCATATTTTAAGTCTCTTTTCTTAGAACTTTTACTCCCTTGACCGCACACATCTAGAGGAGATCAACTGGAAAAGAGAAAGAGAAAAAAACAACTTTACAGAATTTTAGCAAGTGATATTGTAATGAATGTTGGCATAATTCAAAGGAAATGAATGCAAAGCTTACAATTAATTGTTGTAGAACATGAGATTTGACACCTATACTTGCAGTCAGATTTTTAAGAATGGCCATGCTTATCGCACACAGTCTTTAATAATAGCTAATATATAGATGCAGAGAGAAAGAGGTTAGTGTGTTTATAATTTATCTTCAGATGCTGTTTTGTTTATTTGTTAGTAGGTTGATTGGAAGAAGAGTTTAGAAAAAAATAGAAAACTATATGTAAATATTTAAAATTTCCTGAGAATGTCTTTTTATTTTAAATCTATAGATTTATGGAGTCCAGAAATTGTTTACTTTTTTCTGGAAAAAATATAGTTGCTTCCATGCTTTTACTCTCAACCAGAATAATACCAGATATTTGATTTATTTGTATTAAAAAACTTTCATCTCTCCTTCTTGATTAAAATGTGTGAATTTAGAAAAGCATAGGCACCAACATCTCCCCCCACGGGTAAATAGGTATGGTTTGACGTTAAATTTGCCAGGCATTAAGTATACTTACATTAGATATGTCAAATCAGACTGATTTTCTAGTAACATTAAGCACGTGTTTTTGGTTTTTGTTATTTTGGCAATCATAGATTTGGGTCTGCCGTGACAGAACTCATTCTATTGCTTCATAATTGAAATTCATTTCACTTTTGAGATACTGTTTCCACTGATTTGGGAGTTCTGGGAAGCTAGTCAATTTCTGTTTGTTTTAGGATTGACAACATTTTTTGTTTTTTGCATCCATTTTCAGTTTCATTCACATACTTCACAGTACTAGTATAGCAGTGGCAGTCACATATTGTCCTGACTTAAGGGAAGTGGAATGTTATCCAGGTATCACTCTCTGTCCTCCTGAGCATCTCTGAAGTGTACACTGTTGGAATTATACTTTGAATTGACTTTATCAGCTTTTGTGACAGGTATCAGTGGACAAATGTCATGGCCTCTCTTCATGAAGTCTAAATATTTTGCTTATTTCTCATCTTAATCCTGTGTTCCTTTGATTCGTTCCAATGTCATTCTTGTAGTCACTTTGACTAAATGAGTTCTGAGAAATTCAAAGGAGATCATTGGAAATTCTTCTCTAATACCCTGTGACAGTGTCTAACAAGACCTTTCTGCTCATCAACCCAAATACTTTCTTCAGAAATACTTGTTAATCATGACCTAGGCACCATATTTTTGTAAAATACATAGTAGGCTTATGGCTTTCCTGGGCCAAATCCTGGATATCAATGCATGTATATGTTCTTAGATTTCTTTAAATCAAGTGAGACTAACTGGATTTTTTTGTTTTCCATGCACCAGTATATTACCTCAAACCATGGTCTTCCATCAGTATTCACTCCCCTTTACGTCATGTTCAGCATAAAAACTTCATATTCTCCTGGCCTCGCCCTTGAAATAAAAAGCCAAGCATCAAAATTACAAATTATTGCTCTCTTTTAGAGCCCTGGTTTTTACAATTTGAGATCATTTTAGCATTCAGATTATTGTCTCTGATACTTGATAGTTATGAAAGCTCAAACACAGTTTACTCAACAGCCACATCAGACATGATATGTATAAAAGGTGGGAGGTGAATAATAGATTAAAAGTGATTTAACAGACATATCAATCAAATTAATGCACATTTGATCTTGTTCAGATTCTGATTAAAATAAAGCAACTATAAAAATTTATTGAGACATTTCATTAAAATAATTTAGATGTGATTATTATATGATTAGCTTAAGAAAACAGTATCTGTCATTTAGAAATACAGGCTAAATATTTTCAGATTAAATGATATGATCTATGAGATTTTCTTTAAGAAAATATAAAACAAAAATTAAATGTGTGTATGGTGGGTAGATGGATATGTGAAATAAGATTGGCCAAAAGATTGATAATTATTGAAACTTTATTATGAGTGCATGGGGAATTCATTATTTTATCTTACTGTTTTGATACTAATATTTATAATAATTTTTAATTCTACTTCTTGTCATGGTAGAATATCTTACATCAGGCTAAACATTCTTATGGGGATTAAAAACCTGTAACCACTTTCAAAAAAACACTACTTGAAGACACTGTAAGTCGATGAAAAGCAGGAAGAAACTGGAGATATAGCCTTTGAAAGTAGAGAGACATGTCACATGAGACCTATATTTGTAACTTTTCCATTGAGCACAGATCCAAGACAATGAAGCACCTTAAGACCATAGCTCAAGTAGTAGATGCCAATCTTATGCGCTCAGAGTTCAGGGATCCTAGTATAACTGTTAAGTAAAAGGAGGGTATTGGACAGTAGAGAGCCTAAGAGGAAGCCCTAATATGAATATGAACTCCCATTTATCCTTGGGATTACAAAACTGCTCACATACAGGTTATGGAGTCAAGAAGCCTAACAGAAAACAAAGATAAGTGGGAAATGTCAGCCACTGCACACTACCTGGGATAAAAGTTTAGTATTCAAGTCCTGAAAAGTTGGTTGCATTTAGCTGTCTATTAAAATGCCAGATAAACTGTTGTTTAGGAATGAGGACCTATGTCAGGAATGAGATCGGAACACCAGCTCTAAGGAAATGATCAAAATAGACTTGTCCTATTAAAGACTAAAAGCAAGCATTTACTCAACTAAGATGATTCCTTTTTTTTTTTAATGAAGTATTGTTGACTTACGATGTTGTGTTAGTTTTTAGTGTACAGTATACTGATTCAGTTACATGTACACAAAGAGACTCACAGACACAGAAGACAAACATGGTTACCAAAGGGGAAAAGGGTAGGGGAAGGGATAAATTAGGAGTTTGGGATTAGCACATATAAACTACAGTATATAGAATAGATAAACAACAAGGTCTTGATGTATAGCACAGGGAACTACATTCACTATCTGTAATAACCTGTAATTAAAAAGAATATACATATATGTATGTATAAATGAATAACTATACATACCCCAGAAACTAACACATTATAAATCAACTATACTTCATTAGAAAAATCAGATAGTTAGAAGTAAAGTAACAAATTCTAACTATACATTCTAAATTAATATATGTCACTGTGAAACAATGTGTTTATGCAGTATAATAATAATATAAAGTTAAAAAACAAAACAATTTAGAATGTCTCAGATTAATATTGTGTAATATGTAATAGGATATATAATAACGAGTTTCATGTGATTTGAGTGACTTTAGTGTTTATTAGATATCTTTTAAAGAATTGCTTACATTCATGATTGAAAATTGAGAATATGGAATACATATAAATGTTGATATTGTAAATGGTATAGTACATCTTAATTATCTTATTTAACATCTCTTTTAATTATCATTGTGGGCATCATGACATTACTAATATAGAAAATTCTCTTTAAATTATCTAGCCATGTATCTTAATTGGGAATTTAGGAGAAGTGTCCTTATGGGTGCACTGCACTATTAACATTTCATGATAGTCTTTTAACTAAATTCAAAGACAATATCTATTTTTACTATTTAAGTCATAGTGTGTGCTTTCTGCTGTTGACAACACAAGGATGTCAGATGAAATGCCTCGAGAATCGAACCCTTAAGAAGTGGTAGCACTTTACGGTTTGTCAGAGGCCTACCATACACACTGAAACAGTAATTCATGAAAGCTGCCCTGTGAGGACAGCAGGGGAGACACTGTCATTCCAGTCCTTTCCTACTAGCTTCACAGCACCACCTGCCCTGAACATACCTGCTGAGAAGGCTGGGGTCATGGAGGAATCCAAAGGTCATGCTTCTGGTTTCAGTACAGCTTTAAAGGAGATAAAAGAACTTAGATGGAAATTTGCTCTGTGTATTTTCTCAGCGAAAAGAAAGTGAGTCTTCCAAAACCCTGTATAAGAAGTGAAAAAATAAAAATTTAAAAAAGAACATTTAGTCTGCAGCTAAAATAGCACAAAGACAACTTATAATCATAGGAGTCAAAAGTCAGTAAATACATTGTAGTTCTTTTCCAAAGAGCTCAACTGGGATACTACTTGTTTAGTAATGTGTAAAGAGTAACAGTACTTATGATTTTTAAAAGCTCTGTTTGAGGTGGTCAGAAAATGAGACTACAGTGTTGAATTAAAGTATAAGGCAAACAGCAACCTTTTGAAATCATAAATCTAAGGTACAATTTGAGGACTGAGGTTTATTTTTTTCCGAGTGGGCTATTGGTGAGCCTAGGCATACCATTCTTAGGAACTGAACCAAGGCTCACAGAGTCGTTATAAATTTTGTATGTTTCAAATCTAGTGAGGTTCACAAGTGGGGAATTTGCATTCTGTTGCAATACCAATTGTATTAACAGATGTTTAAGGATGAATGTTCCAAACCAAAGGCATTTGTTTTATATTTTCAGCATCATTTTTTTTCTCTCCACATATGTCAAAACAATTCTGAACAGCATGCTTTCCAAACTGCTAGTGATTTCTTTAGAGAAATAACTTCAGAAGCAAAAATAATTAAATAAGCAAATAAAGTTTGTATAAAATTAGAACCTATTCAAGTAGAACAGAATTTTTTGTTAGAAGCTAGTAAATAGGGAAAGCAGTTAATTCATTTCAGTTTCTTTCCACAGATATTAATGTTCTTTGTACTAAAATGGCTTATGTATTCTTATCCACATCTTAATAGTTGTCGTAATAGAACTGTTCCTGTGGCGAAGAAAATTTTCACCTTTTGTATCACTGTTTTTGTATGATTTTTAAGTTTACAATTTTTAAAAATAAATAGACTCATGAATGAGCATGCTGTACATGCAGAATTAGTGCCAACTTATTATTTGGCATTCTCCAAGGCATGTGATTTCCCTGTGTTTCCCCACTGTGTGAACTATCAACTGACAATCTGCAGGGCCTAATGTGTACGGGCAACTGTCATCATACATATCTGTGAGTGAAAATTCACAGGATAGATCATTCTCTCTACACCCAAATCAGGAAACTTAGATCATGTTAAGCTGTAGAGTCCACATTTTAAAGCCTTTAGAGAATTGTCCACTATTTGGAATATTCTCCTTTGTAAATAGGCTTAATTATAGTTCATTGACAATGATCCAGTGCAGAAAACTTTTAGAATATGTGCTCATCTGTTTCCTGTCCATCTTCTCCTTAAGACTCCAAGTACCTCTGAGAATCTTGAGGGAATGCCTGGAAAAGAAACAGGCTCTTGGCAAAGATATTGATTGGAATTGGTCTTTGAATTCTCTAGACAACACATTTGCACAGCAAAGGAACTTAGAAAGGAATGCCATCAACCATAATTCTATAGAGGTGGTCACTATGAAAGACCTATAATAAATTACACCATATAAATAAGAATATTTACTGAACAGCATTTTATATTTTATTAATTAGTTAAATGCAGTTTGTGTTGTCATAATCCATTGTAGCCAGTGATGCAATAAATGTCAGTTTTTTTAAAACATTTTTTATTGATTTATAATCATTTTACAATGTTGTGTCAAATTCCAGTGTAGAGCACAATTTTTCAGTTATACATGAATGTATATATATATTCATAGTCACAGTTTTTTCTCTGTGAGCTACCATAAGATCTTGTATATATTTCCCTGTGCTATACAGTATAATCTTGTTGATCTGTTCTACATTTTGAAATCCCAGTCTATCCCTTCCCACCCCCTGCCCCCTTGGCAACCACAAGTTTGTATTTTATGTCTATAAATCTGTTTCTGTTTTGTATTTATGTTTTTGTTTCTGTCTTTTTTTTTTTTAGATTCCACATATGAGTGATCTTATATAGTATGTTCCTTTCTATTTCTGGCTTACTTCACTTAGAATGACATTCTCCAGGAACATCCATGTTGCTGCAAATGGCGTTATGTTGTCAGTTTTTATGGCTGAATAGTATTCCATTATATAAATATACCACCTCTTCTTTATCCAGTCATTTGTTGATGGACATTTAGGCTGTTTCATTGTCTTGGCTATTGTAAATAGTGCTGATATGAACATTGGGGTGCAGGTGTCATTTTGAAGTAGGGTTCCTTCTGGATATATGCCCAGGAGCAGGATTCCTGGGTCATGTGGTAAGTGTATTCCTAGTCTTTTGAGGAATCTCCATACTGTTTTCCACAGTGGCTGTACCAAACTGCATTCCCACCAGCAGTGTAGGAGAGTTCCCTTTTCTCCAAAGCCTCTCCAGCAATTGTCATTTATGGATTTTTGAATGATGGCCATTCTGACTGGTGTGAGGTGATATCTCATTGTAGTTTTGATTTCCATTTCTCTGATAATTAGTGATATTGAACATTTTTTTATGTGCCTATTGATCATTTGTATTTCTTCCTTGGAGAATTGCTTGTTTAGGTCTTCTGCCCATATTTGGATTGGGTTGTTTGTTTTCTTCTTATTAAGTCATATGAGCTGCTTATATATTCTGGAGATCAAGCCTTTGTTGGTTTAATTTGCAAAAATTTTCTCCCATTCCGTAGGTTGTCTTTTTGTTTTACTTATGGTTTCCTTTGCTCTGCAGAAGCTTTTAAGTTTCATTAGGTCCCATTTGTTTATTCTTGCTTTTATTTCTATTGCTTGGATAGACTGTTCTAGGAGAACATTTTTGAGATGTATGTCAGATAATGTTTTGCCTATATTTTCTTCTAGGAGGTTTACTGTATCTTTTCTTATGTTTAAGTCTTTGATCCATTTTGAGTTGTTTTTTGTGTATGGTGTAAGGGAGTGTTCTAGCTTCATTGCTTTACATGCTGCTGTCCAGCTTTTCCAACACCATTTGCTGAAGAGACTGTCTTTATTCCATTGTATATTCTTGCCTCTTTTGTCGAAGATTAGTTGACCAGAAGTTTGTGGGTTCATTTCTGGGCTCTCTGTTCTGTTCCATTGGTCTGTATGTCTGTTTTTGTACCCATACCATGCTGTCTTGATGACTGTACCTCTATAATTGTCTGAAATCTGGGAGAGTTATTCCTCCAGCCTCTTTCTTTTTCTTCAGTAATGCTTTGGCAATTCTAGGTCTTTGATGGTTCCATATAAATTTTATTATGATTTGTTCTAGTTCTGTGAAATATGTCCTGGGTAATTTGCTAGAGATTGCATTAAATATGTAGATTGCCTTGGGCAGTGTGACCATTTTAACAATATTGATTCTTCCAATCCAAGGGCATGGGATACCTTTCCACTTTTTAAAATCTTCTTTAATTTCTTTCATCAATGGTTTACAGTTTTCTGTGTATAATTCTTTCACCTCCTTGGTTAGAGTTATTCCTAGGTATTTTATTACTTTGGGTGCTATTTTAAAGGGGATTGTTTCTTTACTTTCTTTTTCTGTTGATTCCCCTTAGAGTAAAGAAATGCAACTGATTTTTGAACATTAATCTTGTAACCTGCTACCTTGCTGAATTCTTCGATCAGCTCTAGTAGTTTTTGTGTGGACCTTTTAGGGTTTTCTATATATAGTAGCATGTCGTTGGCATGTAGTGACACTTTTACCTCTTCTTTTCCCATTTGGATCCCTTTTATTTCCCTCTCTTGCCTGATTACTGTGGCTAAGACTTCCAAGACTATGTTTAATAGGAGTGGTGATAGTGGGCAGCCTTGTCTTGTCCCAGATTTTAGTGGGAAACTTTTGAGTTTTTCACTGTTGAATACTGTGCTGGCTGTAAGTTTGTCATATATAGCTTTTATGATGTTGAGATATGTTCCCTCTATACCTACTTTAGTGAGAGTTTTTATCATAAATAGGTGTTGAAATAAATGTCAGTTTTTGAGATATAGAAACAGACCTATATGATTATGATAAATATCAGATAATAAAGAAGAATAGCTATTTTGACTCAAAAATATATATTACACAAGCAGAATCTAATACAGTACATTTGACTAAGTAGAAATTCAGGTATTGCATAATTTGATTATCCTTGCAGACATTCAGGGAACATAGGTGGGCATAAAGTCAATTAAGTGAGTAACTTAGTAGAATACCAAAGATGGAAAACCCCAAAGATTTTCACAGCATTTTGAGACTTTTTAAATGACACCACCATTTTTGTTACAAGTTATGAAAACCTAAGAAGCTGTTTTAAAATGTGCTTATAAGAAATTTGTGAGATTCTTTGAAATAGGATGTCATAATAAACTTCATTCAATATTATTTTATCTGTGATTATATACTATAATCTCTCAATCATCTCATTTCCCTTTTTTCATAAATACATAGGTAGAGTGTATAGGAAGTATGGAGAAATTTTATAAAAACAAAATACTCTTTTTAGGAAGTCTTGTTTGTTTGCCTTATAAAGAATTGATGTGGGGAATAAAAGAAATGCAAAAAGAGGAGCTAACAGTCTAGTTCTCAGATTTGTATTTTGATGTGTGTCTTTCAAACTAAAAATATATTGAATACATTGAATGTTATTTTTAAATTACAATTTTCAATTTATTGAGCATTTTGTTCTGTTCTAAAGTTTTAATTTTGACATAACACTAGATGTTATTACCGAACATTTGTTCTAATAGCACAAAGATGGTGGTTAATTATAGTTGGTAACAGTCACACACTTATACAAAGAAGATGAGTTGTATGATTTGTTTGTTTTAGCTCAATTCTAATTGGTTATTAAAAATCACAGGAATATTTTTATTTTTATTATATTATTATTATCTGCTTATAATTTTATTCCTCTCTGGTAATTTGGCCATAATTTCCTGAAGTATTCAATAGTACTTGCCTAAACAAGTACTATTACTTTTATCTTCAAATTCCAAGTTGCAGATAATGTTCATAGTCCATACCTATGCAATAAAATTAGGAGCTATTTCTATTGCTGAAGAGCAATTTGTTGAATTATTAGAGAGTTATAATCATATTCAGTACCCAAAGTGTCACAAATGTTTAAAAAATGCAAAAACCTCATGTATTCTCAGACAAGATAGGATAATCTCTTTTTTCTCATACAGGAAACGTTTCTGTAAATAAACAAGTCTTTTGTAATGTCAAGCAATTGCTTTGCAAAAAATGATACTACAGCATAAAAAATTAATTCAGTTCATAGAAGGCTGTTAAAACTTGACAAGTTTTATTCCAAAAATAAATAAAAGTCTGTCACTGTGGTTTTCTCAGACTCTAGCAATCTTTCACACAAGATATTATCTGTAATCTCATTGAAAATAAACATGACTACTTTCTACCATGCATAAAAATATATACGTTTATATTTTATTCCTATATGCCAAGTGAATCATTCTGTGTTTGTGACTAGTTTAAATTAGGTAATTTGTGAGAAATAAGGAAATCCTGCAATAACATAGCACAAAGATTGCTTCAAAATTGAAATGCTGCTATAAGGAAGCTCACACAGCAAGATGTCTTTGCTTGCACAGGAAGATACCCACCTTTTGTGAAATATAGTCCAGTGCAGGCTTCTAACAACATGATCTTTTTTTTTATTTTTAACCTTTCAGAAAGCTGCTCAATATCTACAGATTCTATGAAGCAGAAGTCATGCTGGTTTCTGAAAGGTTCAAAAAATTGGGATCCAACAGGGTTTTTCTCTGACCAAATTTTGTGCTGAATCCACTGCATCAAATTGCCTGTGTGTGTTAAGTCTTCAGCAGAGAATGAATCCAGCCTGCTGCTAAAACAGGCCCCCGCCCCCTTTCCTCACCATCCTCTCTAACCCGTCTCCCATGTGCTGGGGAAAGGAAAATCTTTCTTTTCTATCACTTCAGCAGAATGATGAATTCCCCAATCTAGTGGAATCCACTCTTTAGTGTAACGGTTTTAAAAACATATAGGCTCAGAGCCTCAGAAAAACAGTCAGTCGCACAGCATACTAAAACCTTCCCTAATCTAGGAGTTAGGAAACCTGCTTTTGTTACATAGCTCTGATACTATCCATGTGTCTCTCTGGGCCTCAGTTTTTTCACTTACATGATTACATACTTGAACACGATAATTTGTCAGCTTCTTAACAGATTATCTGATTCTAAAACAGAACAGTTTTTAACCTGAAACATTCAGTATTTTTTCTCTGGTTTCCTACAAACTCGAAGAGTTGATATACCCTTGAAAGCCTAATTTACTGTGAAACACATTATTTATTGACCTTAGCAACTTTTCATCACAAACCACTGAATATATCTTCTACTAATGTTCTATTTGTGTGAAGTAATCTTACTTTGATATTTGCCATTCTGCGTGTTAAGAAGGTATCATCACTAAACAAAAATGCTTCCCAGTGACAATATTATCTCTCTACCTTTTGTCTTCTAAATAGTAGTTTTTAAGAGTATTAAAGGAAATGGTGAAATAGATTGATCCTATATTGAAATGATAGTTCTCTTTTTCCCTTTATTCCCTTCAAGGTATCTTTTGTTCTGATTCACATAAGCTCACAGCTGTCTCACATACTGCCTATGAAAACTACCATATCTTCATCCAAAACATGAGATTAGATTCACGCATCCCACCCTCCTCTTTTCAGGTAACTGTCCAAATAACTACTACTGTTAGAACAACTGTGCTTTTTACCATTACTTTTCCCACCATCATTACTGTTTAGTAAAGTTCACTGGATTGGTTATTACTTGGCTAATTTTAAAAAAAGTTCAAATCTAAATAAAACATAGCATTCTATATCTTTTTTTAAATTGACATATAGTCCATTACATGTCAGTCTCTAGTGTACAGCATAGTAGTAGTTCAGTCATATATATATACATATATTTATTTTCATATTCTTTTTCTTTAAAGGTTATTATAACGTATTGAATATAGTTCTTTGTGTGATACAGAAGAAATTTCTTTTTTATCTATTTTTATATTTAGTAGTTAATATAGTAACACAGTAGTTGACATGATAGGGACAATGTGAAGTAGATGTTTGGACTCAGCAATACATAAAAAAGATCAGAATGCTATTTTAAAATTCAGCAATTGAGTAATACTATATAAATTTTGGATATGAAATATCAGTGAAAGGCAGGATAATTTAACATGCAATAATTAAAAAGAAGCTAAATTGTTGTGGACAGGAGGGTAGAGCTATTCCTGAAACAGTGAAAAAGAAATGCAGTGAAAGTGTAGGTTTTGCCAGATTAAAAACACACATAACTTTCAATAAATGTACACTCTAGCATTTTTCAGTGTAGGAAGTACACATTGCAGAGAAAAACTGTCCAAAGCATTTAAACTGAATAGGCAGTACTATATTTTAGGAAATGAAAAGGTCACTTACCAAAGACATAAAATAAAATTGTATTGATGGTTAGCTCTAGGAGACTGTAGTCTAAAAATTGTCATATTAGATTAGTGTTACACGTATACAGCCTCCCCCGCCCCCACCACACACATACATAAGCAGACTCAGTTGTACAAATGCTAGTTTTCAGATGGAGTTAATAATAAGAGTAGAGAAAAAACTTAAAGCTTGAATTATAATAAAATTAACTTTTAGAGCATATTTAACTTCAAATGCTTGCTAATTTTTAAAACTCTATTTATGTAAAGTTAATAGGAAATGTTAGAAAAGATTTGAATTTATATTGCCTTTTTTGGTAAAATGAGTTGCATTAACAATGCTCTTTAAACTACTTTGCCCCTCAATAAAAATAATTTATGCAAAAATCGTATTAGCGTTTTAAGCCCTGAGAATGCAGTTTGCTTCATTCTGGCAGTTACTCCCTGACCCTCTCAAAGATGATAGCTTCATTGTGCCTGATCTGACTTACTTAATAAAGAGGATCGAATTATAAATAGTCTTACATTGATAAATTCTACTCCTTTCTTTTACAAGTTACATTTGTCAAAGTGAGTTAAATAAAAATGCATGTCAGGTCCATTACAGAATTTTTAAAAATACATTTACTATATTATTTGTATCGTTCTCATATAACTCAGCCATATTAGAAATGAGCAGTAAAAATGGATTGATTAATGTTACCTGTTCATTGGGAAAATTAGCAGAAAGAATATCCACTACTCCTTAATATCGCAGGTTAATTGCCATTATTAACCAGGATTTACCCTCGTTCACATTACCTTCTTGCTTTACTCCATTTCCTTGATTTCACCTTATATCCTGTCAACTTCCTAATGTGATTTTCACGCTAACTTCTTTCTGAGCTCTTGTATAATTGATTCTTTAACATCTCTACCCAGATGACCCCTGACACTATAACCTTACATATTTAAAACTGAACGTCTCACTTTTTCCATCAACTCATACATGTTTACTTCTTTGTATTTCTCATTTCACTTTTACTGTCATTATCCATTTGTTTTTCCTTATCTCTTTGAAGGCATGGTTCTCTCACTGAATCTTAACCTCCAAAGGGAAGCCTGCTTTATACATCTCTATATTACTATTCTATTGCATGATAGAGTTAAGAGCACCGACTCTGGAACCAGATTACCAAGGTTCAGCTATGTCTTTGAATATTGATATGATATTTGAAAGATTGCTTAGCCTTTGTGTTAGCTTCCTGATCTGGAAAATGGAAATAATAATAGTTTTACCTCACAGGGCAGTATTCAGGATAAACTGAGATAACACTTGTGAAGTAAATAGAAAGCACTCAATCAATGTCAACTACAAATTATTATAACATTTAGTATTATTATTCTATCTCCATGCCTGCCACAGTGACTGTGTACTGAATGACTAAATCAACTAATGCAAGAAAACAAGAACTATTTTGCAAGATCCATAAAAATTTTCTTGACAAATTACTGTAAAAATCTGTGTTTAAAAGGAAAGATATGTTACTTCAGATGTAAAATTATTGAATTATTAATTATTTACAAGTATTTTATAGTATAGATGTTCTCTGGTATAAGACAATGGATTTGCCAGATCCTAAAAGTGTCAGTCATATGTGCAGAGGTTATTGAAACTATAATCTTTACAATTCCATGTAGAATGGAGTCAGGTTAAAAATTTAGCTTGTTATACAATTTTCCCAAACATATTCATTGTTTACATCAAAGAGTTTCTCAAGATACATTCTCCAAAAAAATGGTAAAACCAGGTAGCAAGTACTAGAGAAATACAGCTGTCTGGTCTGGCCAGTAGTTTTGAGAGATAATGTGTCAAAGAGGTAAACAGATTTCTTCACTGTAATACTTCTCAGATACTATAATCCAGTAATTTCCATTATGAAAATCTAGAAAATGTTATGTATGAAATAGAATTTTTCCTACATTTATTTAGGCTTTATTCTGAGAGCATCATTTGGGACTTGCTCTGTCAAGCAAGCTAAAAAAATTACTTTAAACTTTTATTTATTGTTTGTTGATTTGGTTTGGTTTGAATTCCACCTGCATAGTCAATTCGATTCTTTATATAAAAGGGAACAGAATAGATGGGAGCGTAATTTTCCTAGTGACATTGGATATTTTGTCATCAGGTATTTCTGGCTAATATTTTCTTGGATTTTGTAGATTCAGTTAGTGGCATAGTCTTGATTTAGAAATGGATAGGGAAATGAAAAGTTAGAGAAGTAATGAGAAATTTTCTCAGTACTCCTCAGTCTTTTTCCTCTCTTAGCATACTATAGATGAGACTGTATCTAACTGGAGTGTCAAAATATTTTTTGTGGGGTCAGATGAGAGAAGGGCCCTTTAGAGAACTTGGAGTGAGGAGAGTAGTTTATTTTCTTTGATAAATAAGATAGTGTCATTTACATGTTCTTTTGTTCAAGGAGAAAGTCAGACTCAAAACTTAAGCACATGTTTATTCAAGTATGTCTCATAGAAATTCAAGAATTAAACTCACCTGCCTTATATAATTAAAATTCTAGGGGTACTTATACTATAATTGAATTATAAGGTGCCCTGTGAGTTTTAACACCTTGAGGGAGAAAGCCATAAAACTAAATGGCTCTCTAGCTGACTGCAAAATGAATGAGGCCTCTATAATTCATTAACAGATGATCCCAAGATCCTTAAAACTTGAATAAACAGTCAGACTTTTAAAGAATATTTGTCTTTTTTAATCTAAGTAAAACACATGCTTAACTTCCTTGTTTTTCTTAGAAGAAACAATATGAGCTTTCCAAATGACCCACATGATTTGTAGCTAATTTTCTAAAATTCTTTTTCCATTCCAGTTCAGATTAGCTTGTTTTCCAGTTTTATTTTTTAATTTCTTATTTTCACATTTATGAATATTTTTCCAGGAAATTTGAAATAACAATAAGAGAAATATAAACCAATGTTATGCCACACGTGTGTGTGCACACATGTGTGTGTTTAATATAGTCTTTTTCTGAAGGTATATTAATAAGGTCAAAAGACAAGAGAGAGGTAGTGAGAGAGACATACATAAAGCACATGGGCCACAGAGCTGAACTGTGGTCATTTTGAACCTGAACAAGTTTCTTGGTCTTCCATTCATTTGTTCGTTTTGTGGAAAGCAGACAGCTGACAAGATTCCCTCTGTTTTTCAGTGTGTAGTGCTGCAGCTCAAAGAGGAGACAGAAAATGCCACAAATGTTTACTTGCTTGATTCAGTCCCTCTGTCTTTATCACTAAAACTGTTTTTTAATTAATATAATACTTCACTGTAACATGACACATTCAGTGTAGATACTGGAGACTTAACTATACCAATGCATAAGAAAGATTGATTTTAGGAGTTTAGAGGGATGCTCTATAAGGAAAAACAGATTTGGTGAGGAAGTATTGTGAAAATTGTATCGGTTCCTTCACCCCTACTATTATATTTCTATTTCTATCCTGTCCTTTGCCATTTCTCATACCTCAACTGGATTAACCAACTGAAACCTTCCCAGTCACTACGGCACTCCATCAAGATTCCATAAAATAGCATTAGTGTTCTGTTTTGTTTCTTAGAGAATCCGGTTAGTATTGCTTTCAAACAGGTCCTGATAATAGTATGGGGTTTCCATGTGGACAGATTCGATTCAACATTTTATAAGCCAATGACAATACTGAGTTGCTGTAGAAATCTCCATGGAGCTTGTATTCAGATGGGGCACATGTTTATTTTTATTTTAATTGTTTACAGTCTTAATTCTCTAGTATAAAAGTGCCTGCAGCTCTATTTATTCCAAAGCATCATGGACCTATCTGTGCGAAATACATAACCAATATGCTCTAACAGAGAAACAACAGTGATCGTAGAATTCTCTATGCAGTGTCATTTTACAAAGAAAGTAGTAATTCTCACACCTGGGATAAATACTGAGTAACTGCCATAGTTATTAAATTTGTAATAGGAACTTTTCTTTTTTAAAAAATTAAAAATATATGAAACTGCAACTGAAGTGGAATCATATAACATTACAAAATGCATATCTTGCTTTTTCCTGGTTTTATACTAGCTCACTTATTTAAGATAAGGGTGATTCCTTTTTAAATTGTTTTGCTTATTGCAGATATCAATTAAATTTCTCTTTTGGTTATTATGAAGAGATGTTATTTTAATTGTATTTTAATTGTATCTAGAGGAACATCCTTGCTACATATAATCTTACTAAGTCATATCCTGACAAAAAGACTAGTTTTGCAGCAGAATTTGTAACCGTAATTATAATCTACATTTTTAACTTTCTGAGAGGAGTAGTAACACACACATGGGTATGTAGGTAGGTAGGTAGGTAGGTAAATAGATAAGCAGGCAGATGTCGAATATAAATTTAGTTTATGGATTACTACAAAGCAAAACATCTGTTATGAATGTTCAGAACTCTCTAGAAGCACCCCTTTTGCCAGTATACCCACCTCTCTCTCCAGAGGGAAACTAATGTTTCGAGTTCTATATATAGGTCATTCCTGTTTATGACCTTTAAATAAATTGAATATTATATTATATGTACCTTCGAGTTTTCTGTATCTCCTTCCTTTTACTATTGTTTTGTTATAGTTATCCGTGTAATAGCTCATAGCTACAGGTTTTCATTTTTATTGTGAGATACTGTTATACGTATCTACATACATATCTTAATATAAATAAGATAAAATAAATTTGTTTATTCCGATGTTGGACATTTGAGTTGTTTCCAATTTGAGGTGATTATATTGTTATGAACATTTTCTTCAAGTCTTTTATTACATATATGGTTGCATCTTCTGAATATGGCACAACTGAGTCTTAAGGTATGAATGTATAAGTTCAGTAGCTATTACTAAACTGTTTACCAAAATGGTTCTATCAGTTTACTGGTAAATGCATAATATGAGAGTTTGCACTGCTTGATATTGTGGCTAATTTTTGGTATTGCCAGGCTCTTTAGTTTTAGTCATTCTAGCAGGTGTATTAATAGTGTCCATTAAGTTTAATTTGCATCTCCTGAAGAATAAGATAGAGCACTGTTCATATACCACGTTACCACTTGAATAGCATGTCACTTCCACATCATTCTTGGTCGTCTTTATTTTTTTGATTGATTCATAGAAGTTTGTTTGTATTATAACCTAGTTGTATGAGCCAAATATGAGCCATTTGTCAATTACATACACTGTTAAGTGTTTTCTCCCATTCCATGGCTTTCTTTTTTTTCTCTTAATGGTCTCTTTTGATAAACAGATGTTCTTAACTTCAAAGCAGTTTGATTTATTAATTTTTTTGCTTATTACATTTTGTATCCTGTTTAAAGTATTCCCAACTCCAAGATTGAAAAGATATTTTCTTCAATATATTTTATTATCTTGACTTTCACATTTTTATCTATAATCAAATTTGAAATATTTTAATGTAAGGTAAAAAGAGTCAGGTTGTGATTTTTCCGATAGATAGCCAATTAAAACAGCACCCCTTATTGAAATGACCGTGCTTTGTCCCACTGCACTATCATGTGATTTTGCTCAGAATAACTTTCATGTAACTGTGGGTCTATGTATTGCTAGTTTTCTGTTTATTTCTCTGTTGTTTCACTAATACCACACTTTGTGAATTAGTAAAGCTCTCTAAGTCTTCATATTTGACAGTCTGTATTCCCACCTCCTTCAGGAATGTCTGTTACTCTTGTCACTTCGTGTAAGTTTTTCAACTTTTTATCAAAGTGGACATAAGTGTACAGCTCAATACATTTTCTTAAATGAAACACACACTTCTTGTCATCACCCAGAACAAGAATAATAAAGAAATAGTGCTGGCACCTCAGAACGCCTGGACTTACTCCTGACCATTTATTATACTCTCTTGCCCAGGACAACCATTATTCTGACTTCTAACAATATAGTTTAGATTAGCCCGCACTTTTTTCCTTTACATAAATGGAACTATTCAGAGTTCTTTTGTGCCTGGCTTCAATTGCAGAGTATTGTATTTGTGAAATTCATCCAAATAGCTGGCTGTAGCTTTTTATTTGCATTGCAATATAGTGTTTCAGACATACAAAAATGTATTATCCTTCCTGTGGCTGATGGATATGTGGGTGTTTCCTAGTTTTCGTCCAACATAAATAAGTGCTAGAAGTATTCCAGCACATGTATTTTCGTGACCTATTTATCCATTTTTGTTGTGTGTAAGAACAGAACTGTTTAGATATATCATATTGCTGTATTTTTCTGCTGTTGCATGACAAATCAATTGAGATGTAAACACAAAAACATTCTATAGGTTCATTATTCTGAGGTCTGGACTGGACATAGCTGGGCAATTTTCCTGCTAATGTTGCTTCCTCATGTAGCTTCATCTAATTGGTTGGTTGTGGCTGGGATTAGCTGGAATAATGGCACAGCATACCAACTCTCTCCATGTAGTTATAGCCTTCTCTCCATGTAGCCTTTTCATGTGGTCTCTCCAGCGCAGGAAATGAATTTCTTATATGTTGCTCAAAGTTCCCAATAATGCACAACACAAGAGTTGCTAGGCCTTTTTCAAACTGAGGTCCAAAACTAGCACTGCATCCCTTTACCACATTTTTTTGGCAAAATCATTTCATAGGTTCAGACCAAATTGAGGAAAATGAGACCCCAGAAGAGCATAAATACTGAAAGATGTGGTTCATTATAGGCCATCAATATAACAGACCGCTCCATCTACCTTAATAGTTTTTATGGAGTTTGCTCTGTGATTTTCCATTCTTATGCTGTGCTTGTTAGATATTGAAATTGGGGTCATGCTGGATACATAAAAACAGCTGAAAAGTGTTCTTTTCTATTCCCTGGAACTGTTCATGCAATATTGTTGTTTTTATCTTTCTTAAATGTTTGGGAAAATTTACCAGTGAAGCCATATGAGCCTGGGATTTTCTTTGTGGGAAGATTTTAAATAAAAGATTCCATTTTTAGGCTAAATATTGGCCTATTTCTTTTTTTGTTAGTTTTTGCAAAGTTATAATTTTGAAAACGATGTTCATTTAGTACATATTATGAGACTTACGCTTTAATTTTTATCTTCTTTTTCTTTGTTGATATCGAATAGAAGTGTATTAATAGCTCCTTCATTATACTCATTGATTTGGGCTCCATCATTATTATTTATTTCTACTTTCTTTGAAATTGATTGGCTATTATTTTCTTCTTGAGATGGAAATTTAGGTAACTGAGTTTAAGCCTTTTGTCTGTTCTAATAAAGGCATTTTAAGTCTATACCAATTTCTGTAAACACTAATTAAATTAGTCTCTCATTGTGAATAGAGTGACAGTGAAGTCATGACATAAGTATCTTTGAATTTCATTTTGATGATTGTTAGTATTGTATTGTTTACTTGCATTTATTTGGGGTTTCTGGTTATTTTTCTCCTTATTGATTTTTAGCTGTATTATATTGTATTCAAAGAACATATGTTGAATTTTTTCAAACATTTAAGGACTTTTTGAAGCTTTATTTCTTGCCCAGCATATGGTTTACTTAATATTTTTGTGGTAATTGTTCTGACTATATTTGAAAAAGTATGAATTCTCCCGATTTGGGGTGTAATTTTGTATGCATGCTCATTAGTCACATTTCTTCTTATCTTTAGTACCCTTTCTGTTGTTTCCCTAGCAGCTATTGAGAGAGGTACCTTAATGTTTTTGATTATCTTGGCGATTTCTGTACTCCTTCTTTGCCATTTTTTATTTTTTTTCTTTAATTTTGAAGCTGTAATTGGGTGTGTACACAAGTAGGATAGATTCCTGATGGCTTAACCTCTTCATCACTTTGAAGAGCGCTTCTTTATCTCTAATAAAGTTTCCCGCCTTAAAACACTCTTTGTCTGCTAGTATTATAACTTCATCAGCTTTATTTTTGTGATTACATAGTAATTTACTTCCTGTTAGTTTCACATTATCTGTGTACTACTCTTTATGGACATTAAATATCCTGAATTTTTTATTTGGATCAGACACTCCTGGGGGAAAGCAGTCCCCAATATTTAGCTCATTTTTCTGTATTTTTCTCTTCTAAAGATTGGTTACAATTATTATTATTTTTTTTTTGCAATCTTGTTTCTGGTATCTTCAATTAAATATTTTTAAAATGTATAGGTCTTCTAGTTGTTCTTATGAGGGAATGTCTCCAAATTATGTAGGCAACAACTACCAGAAGTAAATTTTATCTTAATATATGCAACATAATACTTTACTTAGCTGGTAATCTAATGCTATTAGTGAACATGTTTGATTCACCTCCTACCAGGCACTCCACACAACAGTCTCCCAACCCAAATTGTTTTTATACCTCAAACTCATTCAATCGAAATAAAGATTTTTTAAAATTGTAGTAAGAAAATTTGAAATGAGACCAATCCTGTTACCAAAATTTTAAATGCACAACAATGTAGTGTTGTTAACTGTAGGCAAAATGTTATAAAGCAGATTGATTTCATATAAAATCAAGATAACCTCTCAAGTATTTAGTAAGTTTCAGAAGTGTTACCTCCATTCCTACAAGAGAAGATTTTTCTCCTTTGCATTGCTTTTAAGTCACAGACAATAATTGGTGTAAGAAGCATTCATCATTTCAAGCATTTCAGTGGTGTAAGAAGCATTCATCTACTTTTTAAAATGGTTATTCTAGAGTTTACTCTTCCTATCAAAGTCTCACATTACTGTGTTTTCAAATGTTAAGCTGTGTGTTAGTGAATGCTGCATACTTCCTTATGAAAACTATTAAAACTATTATGAATCAGACATACTGGTTCTCAAACACTGAAATCAGGCAGATTTCTGTATGATGAAAGTTGATACTTTTAGTGGGAATTTTGCTTTTTCTTTAAATGGAGAGGTCTTCCTGAAAACAGTGGTTCAAGCTTTCTTTTCACCACCATGCTCAAGGATTGCTATGAAAGAATGAAAAAATTCTGGAACTAGAGCTTCAGAAAGAAAAATAAACTTAAAAGAACACTTCCTTCTCATCAGATCTATTTGGCAATTTGAAAGAAGTGAATGAGTAGTAAAATAAGAATTTATTTTAGAGTTTATTTATCTGTTTATTTTTTGTTATCTGGTGGTAAGTAAAAGCATTATCTCATAGAAGGCAATGCTTGGCAAATTGCATTTGCTCCTAAGGACTTAACCTGAAAAACATTCAGGAGAACTGACCATGACAGTTTTCTATGTTCTTATTAAGATGATAGACATCATAAACTATGTTATTTAAATTTTTTGTATAACTGTAGGTCATCACCAATTAAGAGAAACAAGAAAGTGGCTTGTAAATAGTAACATGTTCAGTTAATCGACAATATACTTACAGTAACACCTTCCATAAAACAAATACCAAACCTGAGATAAATGAGACAGAAATATATGATATTGCTTAACAAAGAGTTTATTTTTAACTAAAATATCTTTGTTAAACATATTATCTTTATTGATATTTCTGATTATTATAAAAAGGAATTGGTTGGTATAAACTGTGTATTTATAACACAATTTTATAGAAGATTTAAAATTTTAGACATAGTTCATATAAATTCTATCTTGCTATTACTTTAGAAGTCAAACATTTACCATTATATAATTAAAATCACTTAATTTCAAAAAACAACCATATTATGAAATACTTAGCTCAGATGCATGCAGAATGATTAGGAAATACTTTTTCTGGCTAGTAACACTGCAATAGTTTGTGGAAATAAAGTGATTTTTTTGTGGTTTTCTTTGATATAATATGTACAACCCAAAGTCCATATGCACAAATGCAAAAATAAACATTGTATTTTAGCAGAGACACGATATTTGTGTCTCACTTTAAAATTTAAAAATACACAGATTAAACATAACAAAATAAGACACCAGTTGCCCCATGAACTATTTTTGCCTTCTGATACCCATCTTTTCTCTTGGCAACACGCACATGCAAAGGAAAACAAACACCCACATTCGTACATATTCAGATTAAATTTTTTCCCACATCATAATAATTCAATTAGTCAACAGTTACGTTTCTTTTCCTCAGTTGACATAGTTTTAAAACAGTTCATAATATTTACTAAATTGATGAGCTGTTTTGGCATTAGGTTAATAGTCATTACTACAATAGACAAATATTGCAAACTTTTTAAAAGTACTTGTTGCTGACCCTCAACATTCATATTTTTAGGATCTGATACAAATGCCTAGTAATCAATTATTTTTATGAGAAGTTAAGGGAAAATTAATTCTCATTCATAGTAGAGTGAAGACTGTGTGCAAGAACATCCTAACCTAAAATAATGAGAAGAGCGAGTATTGTATTTTAATAAATTTATAATCAGAAGAAGAAATATTTTAGAAGAAATTTTAATACTAGAGGGTGATTCTTTTTTAAAAAAAATCTAAATTCATCATTTACTAACATTTAGAGAGATGAGTGTCAAGAGTAATTATTAACTCAAGAACAAAGACTTTTATAGAGTCTAAAAAGATTATCATCTATTTTTGGGAAAATTGATAGAAAAAAACCTAGGGGTATTCATTTCTAGTTTACATATTATGATCGTAGATTCTACATTGACCACATGTCCTAGGAGCTCTGTCAGCAGAGATTATCCTCATATCTGTTAAAATAAGAGTTTCACCGGTTTTAGAGCATTGTTATTGACATACATAATTATTTAAGAGGAAAGTCAATGTTATATGAAACTGTAACTATACAGTTATAGAAATTTAGCAATATCATAGCAGATTCAATAATAAACACACTGTGAATTAGCCACACAATGTTATACTTTAGAACTAAGGAAAATTTTCAAAAGAAGGAAAAATATGCAAATTTTAGGAAGCTAATCAAAGTTAGGATCCATGGTAGCATGGCTCAAATCTGGGAGAGTTGAGATTTTCTCTGAGTTGGAATAGACAGAACTTCATCTTGCCACAATAAAACATTTATCTCATATTACTAGAAGATGATTTGGAGCTGTTGTATCAGTAAGCTATAATTGTCCTAGTAGTCTGATTGAAATTTTTTCCACTGGCATTTTTAATTTCCTATGCTAGTTTCCAGGGCCCCAAGACATTTGAAAGGTGGTAACAATGTAGACAATTCAGGCAAACCACTGAACACTGTAACAAACTCTGGATTTTCTTTGGAACTTACTGGTTAGCCTTGAAAGAACCATTATTTATTCTTGGGGAGAAAACTTTTCCTGCTTTCACTCAGTCTCTATAAATGTCCAGGAGGATGTCACTGCTAATCTTCTCAGGGTGAAGCATTTAAGCAAAATATGGATATATATCTGTGAAGAGAACCCTTAGTGAAGTCAGATATTTGACTCAATGATATTAAACTAAGTTCCTCTTTTTACTTCATGAAAAGGTAAATGTAAAAAAATAAAAATCAGTGGTCTTCATAACATCTTATTTTATTAGCAGCCAATAAACACTTATAGTCCCAGTATTTACCTGAAATCGTGTGACAGCAGAATATCATATATATCAGACTGATTTGGATGCCATTGTATTACAATCAGGAAGAAAAAAAGTAAAATTAAGTATTTGAAATTATGTTGCTTGTAATAATGGACTGAAATTAAGAGATGGAGATAGAAAATTATAGAATGGTGTAAGAAACTCATTCATATAGTATGGTTATTGGAGTAAAATCTCTCAGAAGAGGTGCCATTGAAGTTTATATCTAATGGAGGAAAAGTCCATTAGAGTGGAAGTAGAACATTTAAGATAGAAGAAAAAACATGCAGGTTGGCCCTGTCCCTTGGAACAGTGTGATAGGCAAATGAACTTTATGATCAGTTGGGCTACACCACAATACTTGAAGAGAACAGTCATAAATAACTAAGGTGAAAATTGGGTAAGGGAGATCTGATTTTTTTTCTTTAATTGCAAGGAAAACTTAAAAAAAAAATAAAAGAGAAACCAACACACCTATCAGAATAGCGAAAATCTGAAACACTGACAACACCAAAGGTTGATAAAGATGTGAAGCAACAGGACCTCTCATAGCTAATGGGAATGCAAAATGGTCACTCCTTTGGAAGACATTTTGAAGGTTTCTTACAAAATTAAACATACTCTTAACATACAATTCAGCAGTTGTGTTCCTTGGCGGTTACCCAAAAGAGCTGAACAATTAAGTCTGCAACAAAACCTGCACACAGATACGTAAAGCAGCTTTATTCATAATTGCCAAAACTTGGAAGCAAACAAGATGTTCAGTCGGTTAATGGATAAATAAAATGTGGTTTGTCCAGACAATGAAATATTTAACGCTAAAATGAAATGAGCTATCAAGTCGTGAAAATATCTTAAATGTACATTGCTAATTGGAAGTAGCCACTCAGAAAAGGCTATGTAATGTATGATTGCAACTGTATGACATTTGAAAAGGCAAGACTCAAGACAGTAGAAATATCACTGGATGCCAGGGATTTGTTGTTGGGATGAGGGAGAAGAAGGAGAGATGAACACAGGATTTTTAGGGCAGCAAAAATACTCTGTTTTATACTATAATGATGGCTACATGTCAATACACATTTGTCTAACCCACAGAATGTGAACTCTAGTGTAAACTATGGAGTATGGGTAATTGTGATGTGTTAATGCAGATTCATCAACTGTAATAGCTATTCCACTCTAGTGGGGGATGTTGATACAGAGGAGGCTATGCCTATGTAGGGTCATGATGTATACGTGAAATCTCTGTATCTTTCTTTGAATTTTGCTGTGAACCTAAACTGCCTGAAAAATATAAAATTGTTAATAAAAACTTGCAGTTGAAAGCTGTTAAAGGATTTTAATGGAGATATTAACATGAGCTAATGTACATTTTAATGGGACTTTTGTTGCTCCATGGAATATGTAATTAAGGGGCCAAGGAGTAGATGTAGAGAAGCTGTTTGAGTAATCACTGTGAGAAATTTTTATGTTCTCTGCTAAGGTGGTAGCAATAGAAATTGAAATGCATTGATATATATTGGATTTTTTGTAGATACAACAGTAATTTACATATATATACAAATGATCATTTTTTTCTGGACTGGATGTAGGAATGGAGGAAGGAGACACAGAATTAAGATATCTTTATAAAAGTTTCTGCCATGAACAATTGAATGGATGGTGGTACGGTTACAGCTATGGCTGGGGTAAACATACTTCTTGTCAGGATGTATGCTTTCACTTTCAGAAGTGTTCTGGTTACAGAAAATGTTATGGTTGGCATAGCTTTGGAGAGAATGGACATGATAGCTGGCTTTGTATATGATTGAGGTATATAAATACATACAAGTGGAGTTTTACAAATACCACAATATTAATACCTTTTTAAGCAGAGAGTCAGACATTAGGTGAATGTAGAAACTGAATCCTTTGGTAAAATTTTGGGATTGACATACTTCCCTTGAAAATGCTTGGGACTTGTCTATTACCTTTGTGTGAAAGAAAAATTATACTTAAGCCTATTTGATTTTATGAGCATTTTATATTTTTGTACTTCTTCAATCTTTTCAGAACTGTCTTGTTAACATAAAAATTATGAAAAACTATTTTATTCTTTTTCTCATGCTGCTAAGACATGATTGGAAAAAATTATGCAATTCTGCAATTTTGGCTTCATTTTACAGCCATGCTACAACTTCAAATGTACTGCAAAGTTGGTTGATTTATATTCATTTTAGGTAACATTTTATTCAAGTTTTTCAAACTTAAGTAAAGTACAGATATTAAGAATAAATTCTAAACTTACAAGAATGTTTCCAATTAATCCTAGGATTCCACAGATAGCAATTTGAGAAATAGTTCAAAAAACTGAAGTATATAGTCCATGAAACCATGTCAGTGGGTAGAGGAAACAGAATCACAGTCCAGGGCTGCTGAGGAAGCTTAAATTTGAGGGTTAGAATACTGAACAGGAAAGACTTTAAAGAGAAACAGCTTAAGAAATCTCCAGTGGCCTTTTGTGCCTCTGGCCACATCATAAGCTCTCTATAAGAGAAGTGAGACTCTTCAAGGCCTGGAAGAAAACATCACTGGGAAGCCTTATCTTCTAATTATAACCGCTTTGGCCCTAGTGAAAAATGTACTCTGGATCTGTCCCAAATGGATCCAAATAAACCTTGACAGAGCAGTCTGATCCAATAGCAAATATATTGCCTTCAAGAATAAAACTCTACAGTCTTTTAAAAAAAAATAAAATCTAGAATCTCAATAAAGTAGCCATACAAAAGGTCAGAAATTTCCAATTACAAGTTTTCTAGATATATGAAGAAAAAGAAAACATTGAAACCAATAGTAAGGCAAAAATCTGTCAATGCAGTGAAACCCAGAGATAGTTCATATGCTGAAATTTGAATTCAAGGAATAAAGATCAACATAATGAGTGAATAGATGAGCAATCTTAGAAAATAATTGAAAACTGTTAAAGTAACAAATGAAAAGTCTAGAGCTGATAACAGCAAATTGAACACTGTAGAATAAAAGATCAGTGAACTGGAAGATATAGCACTTAAAATTATACAATGTAGAAAAAGAGAAACAAATAAAAAAGAAAATAGATTTTCAGTGACCTGTGAGATAATATTAAATAGTCTAATATATGTATCAGGAATCCCAAAATTAGAGGAGAAAAATTATAGAGGAGAAAAATATTCAAAGAAATAATGGCTGAAAATTTTACAGAACCAACTGTACATAACTTATTCTACATTTTAAAGTATAAATATTTCATATGTTAAATAGAAATATAAAAAGTATAAATATAGATTAAATGTGAAAGTTTATTTTAAAATCATATGGAGTCGATTTTATAAAATAAAAATCTGTAAATATGTCATAGGTAAAATTGAAAAACAGAAAAAATACACAATATGCAAACACTAAATGTAAGAATACTTATCTGCCTATGTTAATATCAGGTAAAATATAATTCAAGAAAAACAATATGAGGTAACAAATACATAATGAAAAGGACTCTTTATCAGAAAAATATTAGGCTTATATATAAGATTAAATATAGATCTTCAAAATAAAAAAGTAAAGTTGCATATTTCAACAAAACTCACTCTAATTATTAAAAGAAACACACACACACACACAAAATTCCTTGGAGTTTAAAAAAATTGAAAAAGATGAACTAGCTTAACCATATTGGCATTATAGAGCAGTATGCCAAATATACAACAGAAGAGAGAGTCTATATAAATGCATATAGAACATTAACCAAGATAGATCATTTGTCAGGCCATATAACAAGTTTTAATAAATTTTTCACAATCTTAAAAAATGGTTATTTAACTCTAATGAAATTAAACTAGAAATCAGTAGTAAAATACATCTTTAAAATCCCTAAATATTTATAAATGAAATCACATATTTCTAAAAACATGTGTTAAAAAAAGAAGTTAGAAAGGAATTTATAAAATATTTGAATTGAATGAAGTATAAATATAACATATGAAGCTTTGTAAATTACAAATAAATTAATATCTGGAAAAATTATCATATTAGAAAACAAGAAGACTGTAAAACTAATGATGCACTCTCCACCTTTGAAAACTTAGGGGAAAAAAAGACATCAAAAACAAAGTGGCTAAAGGAAGTAAAATTTAAACTGGTAAGTGTGGCAATGAATACATTAGAAAATGCGCAAACAGAAAAAAGGATAACAATGTGTTCTCAAAAAAATATTACAGTAATTTGTAAACCACTATAAGAATCATTAAGACAGAAAAAGAGAAAATAAAAATTACCAATAAAGAAAATGAAAGAGAGGACATCACCTCAGATCATTAAAATCATAACAAGTGACTGTAACCAACAGATTTATGTCAAAAACTTGGCACCTTGGATAAAATGGAAGGTACAAAAATGACAAATATTACAAGACTAACACAAGACACAAAAAATGTGGTCTTATCTGCAAAGCAATTTTGGAAAAGAAGGATAATGTTGGATGGAATATACTGCCTGATTTCACCTCACTCTAAAGCTATGGAAATTAAGATAGGCTGGTAATAGCAGAAGAGCATAGGCATATAGACCGATAACAAAAAAGAAAGAATAGAAATAAACTCATCCAAGCAACTGATTTTCAGCAAAGTCATTGACAAGTTCATGGTATAAGAAAGGGTTTTTTCCCCCGTCAAATGGTGCTGCAACAACTTTATATCCATATGGAAAAGAATAAATTGATGTTCCTTCTAACACATACAAAATTAATTCAAAATGGCCCATGGGCCTAAATATTAAAGCTAAAATTATAAAGCTTATAAGATAAAACAAAAGGAAATATCTTTATAACTGGATTGACACCATTTTCTAAAAAGGGCACAGAAAGCAAATTTTTAAAAGAAAAGTGCTAAATTGTGTTTGAACAAGAACAAAAATCACTTCTCTCATCAAAAGAACTTTTAAGAAATGAATAAAACTATATATTGAAAATATTCACAATACATATATTTGATTCCCCAAAAACCTGTATACAGAAAATATATAGAACTCCCACAACTCAATAGTAAAAAGGCAAAAAAAAGTTAAAATTTCATAAAAGATGCAGAAATGCAGTATTCAGTGCTCAATACACATCTGAAAAACTGTTCAGTGTCATTAGTCACCAGGGAAAAGTAAATTAAAACTACAGTGAGATACCATTACAGGTCTGCCAGGTGGATAATTATATGAAGACCAAAACCACCAACAATGGGAATGCAGAATGGTACACAAACTGTCCTAGCAGTTTCTAATAAATTTCACCTACCTTGTGATGCAGTGATTTCATTCCTACATAACCGAGGATAATAAAATATATTTGTACATTTAGGTTCTTGGAATCTATTTATTCATGATAGTCAAAACTGGAAACAAGCCCGATATCATTTGACAAGAGATGGATGCTATAGAAAAGAAAAGTATTATACAATGCCAGTAGAAAAAATGAACTAAAAATATACCTAATAATATGGATGTACTTCAAAAACATCTTCCTAGAAATGCATATGCTGCATTTATGAGTCTATTTCTAGAATAATAGGCACACAAATCACTTGTGTTAAAAATCAAAACAGTGATTTCTTATGGGGAGTGCCCAGAATCGACTGGGAGAGAGCATGAGAAAATTTCTGGAAAGATAGGAACATTCTTTATCTTCATAGGGCTGTTGAGTATATCAATGTACATGTGTATGTGTTTGTCAAAACTTGTCAAACTGTACACATAAGATCTGTGCATTTTAATACCTGTAAATTACATAAAATTTCTTGTTGGAGGACTTATTTACCACCCCAGTGTATATTGTGAGTACTTGTTTGTTTTCTTCCTATATAATAAGTGTCTACTTTTTTATATTTCTGTGAACCTTTCAGGGACAGAGATATTGTACTAGTACTTAAGTAGCTGGTGCATATTATCAAAAGAATAACTAGCTTTAAATTAGGAAATTCAGAAAGTAACACTTCATGCTGAGAGATAATTCAAACAGTGGAAATCTCAGCAAAAGAAAGAGATGGAGTGGGTGGGAAAGAAAACGTGGTTAGCTAGAAGCGGGAACCTACTTGGTAGAGACTGTTTAGCATATCTGATGGAAAATGGCAAACGTTACCAATCAAAACTTCTCCTCACTATTACCCTCTTCCAAGAGTCTCCTTACCAGCATACCACAGGAAGTGAGATTGTTTTGTTCTTATAACAAAATGGTTATATATTCATCTCAGATTTCACACATTTAGAAGAATAGCTGGAAGAGTTAGTATCTTTAGAACAGGGGAAGTTATATCATGTAGATGATGGCTAATAAATAATCTATTTGTAATAATAGTTTTGTAATTTTTAGACATAGCAGCATATAACTAAGCACAGGATAATGAAAATATTAAGATTTCCCCCCAAAATTAGTAGGAAATAGAAACTAATTCTGAGAAAATCCCTAAGATAGTGTAGTGATTGAAAAATATAGTAATGCTATGTTAGCAGCAATAATAACAGAAAAAGTGAAATAGCTTGAGGAGCTAAGCACTGATATAAGCATCACAGAGAGGAGCTTGGATCTTAGGAAAAAAAAAACTTTAATAAAACTTCATATTGAAGCTAATCAAGCTCACTTCTCTTGGGGCAGTAACTACTTGAAAGAATTATTATTTAGTACATAGAAAACAGCGTAGAAAAAGTGACGTATCTGACAAGCTTTCAGCAAGTTGAAGTAGGCCTTTAAAACTACATATCAAGTTTTTAAAAAATCTTGTTGGATTTGTCTTTCTGTGGCCTGAAGCAACTGAATAATAATAATTTTTAAAAGGATAATGTAATGTTACTAAACAATATAAATGCAGTACAATTATGTATATCACATTTGACATTATTCAGTATTTGGGGAAGAATTTATGGCACTATAAGAAAGCATGATTTATTGTCCCCTAGTAAAATGTGAGTCTCAAAATTATGCCAGTTTTTGTCCTTAAGAATTGACAGAGTATTATTTAAAATAACTACTTGGGAAAATTACAATTTAATATATACAGCCTATATACTTTTCTAATTACATAAAATATTAGAAAAATATTTTGAATTTTAAAACTTTAGGATTCTCTATAGCCAAAAATAAATAAATAAATAAAGTATAATCTGATATGTTACGTTACTTTTTAAATTACCCGTTCTTTTCCCTAAAGAATTTGATTCAAAAACCATAAAATATCCTCATAAATTATAAATAAACATATACTGGGCAGTATGAGATAAAATTTTAGTGTTAGCCACTTCTTTAGTACAAAATTTTGAAAAAAATCAATATTTTTTTGTGAAGTTTCTTAAAACTAAAGCATGTAGTTTATTGTTGAAAAATTCCTTTTGGAGTCACATTAAATTTAGGGTTTTTTTTTAATTGGAAATTAACCTCTCTTTAGGAGTAAGATAATTAAAACATATTTATGAGGTAATCACTTTCTTAACTGAAACGTTCATTTAGAGCTTAAAGAGATCTGTTTCACTTCATATAGAGTTTTCCTATATACAGAAAGGGAAATAACCATCTTTTGCAATTAAGCGTGGTTTGAATTTGTTTCTCATTTCCCAGACCAAAGGGTGACTAATATTACTGAAGTTTATCTCAGAGTTCTGTTAGAAAGTGGGGAAAGGGTCCTCAAATATTTAGAAATACCTGATTTTACCAAGGATTAATTCCCAAATTATCATAAGACAAGATCCTCATCTTTTGTTTTATCAGATAACTTAGACTATGTTCCTTTTAATCCAGCCTCATCTTTGACCAGTTTAATCCTGAGGAGGAAGACATACCAAATGAAATTCATGTAACTTACAATCCAAATAAGTAGGACTCAATGCAAAGGTTGAGATGGAAGTTTTTCTTAGAGTAATAATCAGGCCTTCATCACTTTCTTTTTGTTCCCAAATGCCTGACTTGTTACAGGATCTAAAATATCTCACTTGAAGGTAAGATACCATCTCCAGAATATTAAGTACAAATATTTAATTTATTAATGTATTTCCATACTCAACAACTATTTACTGAGCAATGTTTATGTATTCAGCATTGTGTAGATACAGAAGAGATTTAAAAGGTACAATCTTCAAGAACCTTAAAGTCAATACATTTTAAAAATTAATTCCAGTATTCAGCTTCTTGTCTTCTCAATTAACTTGCTGGGGAAATATGAAGAGCTTACATGGTCACATGAATTCTTGGAAGGCAGATTTAAAGTCACAGCAGCACTAGGGCTATATGAATCTACAAATAAATGCACTTTTATTCCTACCTTTGAACGATTTGTTTTAAAATTCAGGATTTATAGGGCAAAGATGATAAATATAACCAAGGTAACTGCTGGAGTTTCATTCTTTGACGTTCAGATACAATTGGCTTGCTTTCATTCTAACATCCCTCAGAGTTATGGGGGAATGATGGAGGAGCAGGAACTTCACTTAATCACCGTTGATTCCAGGTAAATAGTTAGGCTTCATTTTCAGTTAGTTTTGTATATTGCCCTTTGCTTCCTTTCTCTTCTTTCTGTTCCATGTTGATCACACGTGGACAACAACCCACTTTCTTTTTATGTCCCTCAAACTCCATTTTCTACTGAAATTATTTCGGATAAAGCAAAATAAAAATTAATGAGCACATTTTACAATAAAATATTACTTCATGATGGCACATCTTCTGGATGTGAATAGACCAATACTTTTTGTCTGAACCAAGTCACTGGGAGAAGCAAAGTGGACATGAAAATAGGTGCAATGACTATGACTCAGGATAGGAATATATAGATTTCAACATGTTTGTAAAGACCCATCCGACATTTTTTACTAGTTTTAGACACAGGTCTTTTTAGTTTAGTAGTTAGGCAGCAAGCAGTGAGAAACTGTTATTGGAAGCTAGAAAGATGATGATCTATGCTATGTATTGTTCATTCATTGCAAAATATTTAATATGTTTTAATTGTGATATTCTGGAAGGCAGATAATTAGGTGACCATATATTGCAGTTTGCTAATATAGCATATAGTTATTATGGTTGGGGAAAAAAAAAAAGAAACTCAGGTGTAGTCCTTTGAACAACATTTCTGAGCACACACCTAGAACCATGACTTGCATTCTTCTGGATATCAGAATTTTAAATGAACAAATTTTTTTTAAAAAGCTATAGGCTGAGCCTTAATGAATTTGTGATCTAGTTGGGCATACTAATTACAGTAAACAGAATTGTAAGATAAAAAATGAACAGTGGTCTGCATAATGGATGCAAATATATAGACTTATTAGTCCCAAGGGAAAACTGCAATAGATATTGCAAGTCTCATTAGAACTATTCATTGATATTGTAGTTCTTTTTCTGGGGGGAGGAGCACATGACAGGACTGCATTTCACTAACCTAATGAAGTTAAGTGTGGTCATGTCAATTATATGCGGGTGATTGATGGTGTTGTTGAGTTCCACTATATCCTTACTGATTTTCTACCTGCTGTCCATTTCTGAGGGAGGGGTGTTGAGGTCTTCAGTTATGATAGTGAATTCATCTATTTTTCTTTGCAATTTCTATTAGTTTTTGCCTGAAATATTTGATAATCTGTAATTAGGTGTATACATATTAAGAATTGTTATGTCTTCTTAGAGAACCGACCCTTTATTATTATGTGATGTCCTTCTTTATTCGTATTATTCTTGTTAACTTTCCTTGCTTTGAAGTCTGCTGTGTGTGAGATTAATATAGCCACTCCTGTTTTCTTTTGATTAGTGTTACCATGATATATCTTTCCCCAAACATTTACTTCTTATATGTGTCTTTATATATAAAGTGTGTTTCTTGCTGACAATATATAGTTGGGCCTTGGTGTTTGATTTACTGTGAATCTGTCTTTTCATTGGTAGATTTACACCATTGCTGTTCAAAGTGATTATTGATATATCTGGATTAATATCTACTACATTGATTACTGGTTTTTGTTTGTTGACCTTGTTCTTTGTTTCTGTTTTTATCTTCCACTCTTTTTATGCCTTTTCTGGTTTTAATTGAGCTTTTTATATAATTCTATTTTCTCTCTTTCCCTAGCATGTCAGTTATACTTCTTTTTTTTACTTTTTTCAGTGGTTGCTCTAGCAGTTGCAATGTATGTTTATAACCAATCCAAACTGTCCTTTAAGTAATACTATACCACTACACAGATAGCATGAGTACCCTATAATAACGAAATAATCCTAATTCCTCCCTCCAGTTTCTTATTATCATTACTGGAATTAATTTCACTTATGTATAATCATTTATATGCATATATATACATATACATATGCACACATGAGATGCATACATAATTGTACAGTTTTGCTATTATTGTGAATGAATATTGGGTCACACAACTGCAAAATGTAGCAAATGCAAAAAACAAGACAAAATATGAGAATATGAGTGTTTGGACATGGAAATGATTGAAGGTAAATAGAAGAGAATCCTACCAACTATTTGAGAGATGTGTGCTGCGGAAGAAATCATGGGTAGAGAATAAAAAACAAGACCTAACATATTCCTTGGATCTAGTCACTTTTTGGCGAAACAACTCCACCTCTCACTTCATAGGTATCTAAGGAAGATATGGAAAAGAAAGAATTCTACTCGGTTGTAGTGCCTAGAACTATATATTTGAAACTAATGTGGAAATCCTTGAATTTGATGCCATGACTAGAATAAAACTTTAGTTTGTTACCCCTTGGAAGAAAGTGAGTATATTTTTCACAAGCAAAAATGTGTACTGAGTACATGATGATACATGGTTAGCCTGTGGCAGACATTATCTCATTCTAATTATCTCCCTCCCAAGCATTTGATAGTATTGAATTCTGTCTATATGAATTTCGACATGGCTATATAACTTTCATTGGCCTATAAAATATTATTGGAAGTGACAAAACATTTTGTATATTCATACATAGTAAGATTTGTGTGCTTACGATATTATCTGTTTATTACAATTTCCTTGAACTGTCATTGCTAGATCTGAGGGAATGCCCATTATCATAGCATTAAATAAATATTGTCAAATCACTCTCCATAAAGAATATATTAACATAATACCATATACAGTGTATGGCAGTACCTATTTCACTGCATTATCTCTAATATTGCACTTCGTGTGTGATTGTGTGTGTAACATATCTTTACCAAGGTAACACGCAGCACCATGATCTGATTTTCTCTAGGTATTTTTGTTCCCACTGTAATGAACATTTTTATTTGTGTGTGTGTGTGTGTGTGTGTGTGTGTGTGTATTTGTTTTTATATATATATGGACCAGTTATATTTATTCTTTTGTGAATTGCTATGCTTTTGCTTTGTCTATTTTTCTATCAAATAGTGTAGTTAAGAGCACACATTTTTACTGTGATGAGAGTCAAGTCTTTAATTTCCATCTCTGTATTATAACAGATTATGTGGCCTTGGGTATTTTACTTAAAAGTTGTGTAAGTCTCATATCATGTCACTCAGAGAACTGGGGTGACAGATGATCAATTTTAATACATGATTCAGAGTCACCAAAGCAGGGTAAAGGAAAATGGAAAATTGTATACTAGCTCTTAAAGCTTCCATCTGGAAATGTATTTATCACTTCTACTCAAATGTAGAGATCAAATATGTATAGAAAGCCACACTTTCTTTCAGAGTGGGGCAGGGATATACAGTCGTATCACATGTGAAAATTATTTCTGAACAGCCCCCATACCTACTGCAGTCTGCCTTTGTAATGTTCAATCAGGCTCAAAATCAAGAGTTTGTGGGTAACGTGCTCTAGTCTTTTGACAGTACGGTGATAGCTGTAGTGTCTACATCAGGTCTGGATGTGGACTCTCTAGAATCATATGCCTATTTACTGTGCTTGCTTTGGCAGCACATATACATATACCTATTTACTAAAATGACAAGTTATCTATACCCCACTTATTCAGTATGAAGTAATAAACTAGTGTTCTTACCAAATTAAAAAAAGAGGGGCTCATTGAGATAGTGGGAAGATCTAAGACAAACAGTAGAAAGTAGAACGATGTAAGAAAACAGAATTTTCTCTGGAATTAGAAATATTATGAGCGTCTACTGCTCCGAGAGTAGTTATTGTTTGTTGATTAGCTTCTTGTCTGCTCTCTGGGATCAGTATCAATTTTTGTCTGAGACTCTGGCTCCTCCCACTCAAAACTTTTTCCCTTGGCCACATCCAAAACATACACTGAGCAATGCATCCTCCTTGGGGGCTGAACAGCATTTTCTAACCCTTATCAAACACATAGATAGAATAATCCAAGTGTTGTTTAATCCAGGCTAATGTTACTATTGACACTAAGATTCACATTATCTGAAATTTTGTTGGCTCCTTAAATATTTGATCATAGATAGCTGTATATGTCAAAAGACAACCCACAATTTCTTTCTAGACAGAATTCTCATGTTTGGTATATTTCTTTTTTCCCGTACCTTTATCCTATTCTTCTTTCCCTCTCCTCTTCTTCCCCCACTCTCTCTAATGTAATTTGAGTTCAGCATGTCGGGTTTTGATGATACACACATATATGCACACACATTCTCTTTTTTTAAAACCTTTTACATAACTGAAAGGTGCAGCAAAATGATTGGACCTTTATTCTGAAATTCATTAGTCCATTCAGAATTTTTAATAACTCCTATGAAAGCCTTATTCATGATTTAATCCCTCTGTATGATTTCATCTTAATCAGCTTTCATAGCTCAATAGTCTTATCAATATATCTATCCATCTATCTGTCTATCTGTAGGTCTACTTATTTACCTATTTTCTCAATTGTGGTTGAGAAGCCATATCTTCTTCATACTGACAAGTGACTTTTCTCCCATACGTGTATAATATTTAATAATGAGGGAAACTGGGTATAAGGAATATAGGAACTCTTTATGCTATGTTTGCTTTTTCTGAAAATCTAAACATGTTCTAAAATAAAAATGTTATAAAATATGTTATACCCCAAATAGGGAATATATATTTATCTTAAAATAAAAATTTTAATAGTGATCTTGCTATTTTTCCTAGGTTTACAAAAAATAAAAGCAATATTTGACGGTTGCCCGGCAGTTTCAATACATTTCCTTTAGAGCTAAGTTACCCAGTTTTTTATAGGATAAATAGATAAACTTTACCACATACTCATTGTCTCTTCAGTTCACTCTGTGCTATGTAAATACAGCAGACATGCACTGGTACTGACTAGCCATAGTTAATTTTTAGTAAGTAATTTAAATACACGTGTTACAGAATTAAAAATTAGATTCAATCATGTTATCTCCCTAGAAAATATCCTATAATTTTTTTACCATCCTGTATTTCTCTGTAGACCCATTTTAATTGTCCCTTAAATATTTTGCGTTATTATTTATTTAGTGCTATCCATCTTTTAAAATTTTGAGCACCCTAAATATAAGGACATCTTGTGACCAGTATATTTCTAATATCTGATCGAGTGCCTGGCACTGAGTAAGCACCCATATGTATTATTGAATGATGGATTGTTAACTAAATTAGCATGAGTTCTATTTATGGAATTCTATTCCATTAGATTGGGAAAGATGGGCTTGCTTGGATATCTGCTTTCTGCACTGCTGCCATAACGTAATGACTGGAATTGGGGAATCATTATCTTTAAAGAAGATTTAATTTTTTTAAAGTTTGTGAAATGATGACAAAGTGATAACCTATCTTAAAGAAAGGGGAAATTATTAGATATTTGGGGCAAAACAGCAGCCAAAACTGGGGCTTCCTGACAGACTACATACAAATACAAATTTAGAGAATCTACTACATTTCCAGGCCTATATATTGGGAGAGAGGAGTTCTGATCCTGAGTCTTCTATCAGACAGAGTGGTGGGAAACTGCGACAATGAGGTGGGAAGGAGAGAGACAAGGACCCAATTAACTAGTAGAAGGAAGGAAAGGACTAGCAGAATATAAAGGGGGGGGCATGTAGGACAAGGTGGTGAAAATATCCTAAATTTCAGGTTGTAATGTCAACTGACACTGTGTTTAAAGATTTGTTTTTGTTTTTCTTTACAACACATAGTTGTAATTTTGGTCTTTTGTGTTTTGTTGGTGGTGTCCTTTGTGTGTTTCTTTGTTTTTTGTGTTTTTGTATTTTCACAACCCATCCTTCATGCTGAATAATGGAACATTTATAAGATGAATGGATTCCATAAGAGAAAGGACAATCTGCTAATACCTGGGTGTTCATTCTTACTGTTGTAGTCAAGCTGGATTGAGGGCAGAGCAGGATGAGGCTGAGGTAAAGGGCAGGTGTTAATCAGTTTGCTGTGCTGCCTTGATGCCCCTGCCTCTTCTATGAGATAATCTCACAGGATCCTGACTGTGCAAGTGCTCTTGGAAGGGGAATGGCTGAGTTTTCCTAATTCTTGCTACCACTTTCTGTTCTCTTTTTTGTTTTACTACATGTAGCTGCCTCTGGGTGCTGCTGCTTGAAGTTCCCCATCCACTTTCACCTACCTTTGGGTCTGAAGATCATTGGTCCCATGATAATTGTAGGAAGATGGTTAGATCACTACAACCTCTCCCTTTATGACCAAGCTTGTTTTGAGTATTTTATACTTAGGTGCCTCCCACAAACACAGCAAGTAGGATTTCAAAATTATCCTGTATTTGGGCTTGGAAATCCTTCAAGTTCTTACTGTTGAATCCCTTGCCCTTATACTCTGTATTGTGTTCTTTGTACTGAAAACTCATCATTTTGAAACCCACTTCCATTTAGACCAAACATATTTTATAAGATCTATTTTTAGTCTTCTTTCAAATGCTCATATTCATCTTACCTCAGAAGTTTCATTTTACTAGTTCAGTTCTCTTCTCTGTCAATTAAAAATATATTTTGTGTCTATGTACAATGTTGTCTCATTATGTCTTCTCAGTTACTTTCAGAGAGCTGTAGTAAAATTTAGGTTAATATTTCAGAGGTAAGAAAATGAGACTGAGTCTAGACATGACAGTAGTCACTGGATCCTATAGTATTTGCTCTGTATTTTTGAGTATTTTTTAAAGTGTTACATATTTATTTTTATTTTCCCTTCAATCTTCTGTTATCTGGGAGAAACCTGTTACCACTGTAGTTCTGAGTCTTCAAGGCTTAGCTCAGTTTGCTAAATTTAAAGATTCAGAAACTATAGCCTTAAATACACTGCTGTAGTTACATTCTGTTATTCATAATCGTCTAAATTAGTTTAAACTCATATTAATAAAAAAATCTATAAAAATGATTAGATTGTATAATAGAATTATTTATACATAGGAGAGCTTTTCATGATACAGCTTTTATGGCATTAGTTTATTTTCAATAATCTATTGATATTTCTGTTAATAATTTACTACTAAATCTTAAGATCTGAATGAATTATTTTATTAAAATTTAGCAGAGCTAGCAGGTATTTTCTTTTGTAGTAAATATTTATTAAAAATAAAGTTTTTGTTATTGTTGTTAAACCTGAACTGTGTGCAAAAATTCTAGCAAGCTTGCATGTGTAGAATTTTTGCACCTAAATTTAGGTTGCTGAGGACAGAAGTTGAAATAGAGCAGGATCATTGACCTGACTATAACCAAGTAGTTCAGAGCATCAAGACTGACAGGAAATGAAAAAGTTGAATATATTTTGTGTAGGTCCTTCTATGTAAAGAATCCTAGTAAGGTTGTCAGGATGTGTTAGCAGAAGTCTAGGAGCCAACTACAGAGCCAAATAGCACTCACTGAAATTGAGCAGAAATAATAGCAGCTTTCTGTCAATCAACCATTCACAATAAACAAGCTGGTATATTATGGAAATTAAAACTACAGTGAGATACCACTTCACAAACACAAGAATTGTTATAATCCAAAAGACAATAACTGTTGTTGGTGTGGTTGTAGAGGAATGTAAATCCACATGAATTGTTGGGGAGAATGTAAAGGAGTAGCCTTTTACAAAATCAAATATTATATTAACCATAATGTCTTGCTCTTAAGAGAGTGATTGGGATGTGCTAACCTAGCTAGAAGAGGCAAGAATCCTTGTTAGTTGGGCATGGGACAAGAGTAATTCCTATGCAAGCAGAAAATGAGATGTGAGGCAAGGAAGCTAAGCAAAATCCTGACCACTTGGAGTGACTAAGAAGTAGATCAGAAGAAGCATGTATTTCTGTGTGCCTGCAAGATTCATGCGAACTCAACAAGAACTCAATGTGTAACCCTAAGACAAATAACTCATGCAAAGATCTAGTGCCAGGAGGGACTGAGCATGCTTGTGAATAGCAAGATGACTACAGATGACAGACACTGATACTTGGTTCTTAAACAGAATAATAGAATTTAAAATAATTAGAATTTTAAAAGCAATGTGCAATGGGTGGTATAAATAAACTGCTGCAAAATAAGTGGATATCTAAATGAATCTGGAGAATTGTGATCCACTTACACAATACTTCAAAAGATAGAGAACCAAAAAATTCCAAGACATTATTTAGATACAGATATAACATATTAATTCACATGACATATCCCTTCTTTTTTTCTTTCCTTTCTTTCTTCTTTTTTTGGAGGTTTTAACAATTCTTTGAATTTTATTTGTTGCAGAAACTTTGAGTTAATCATTGTTCATTGTCATCATTAGTCAACATAAACTCTTTCTCTATTTCTTACTTTATTTTCCCTTCATTTAAAATCTTCATTCCTTTTTTTTTCTCCTGTAATTGTCAAGGAATCCCTTCCCTGTGTCTTAGATGTGTCCCTACATAAATGTGAAAAGTGTAAATCAGGCAAAATTTGAAGGCTAGGGAAACCTACATAATGCCAAGGAGAAATGACTGGTTTGAACTGTGTGTTGTATAGGATTAAAAAAAAAAAATCTTTAAAGTATTCCCGTAATCACAAGAGCCTTCTCATTTGGATTTTAAGAACAGACAAAATGAAAATTAATCAAGACTTAAGAATAATAAATATAAAATTAATATTCAATTCAAAGAGTGGTTACACAGGAAATTAGACACATGAAAATAGACTAGAATTCAGTGTGGTAGAGGAGGAAAGGAAGGAAAGAGAAGGAGAGAAAGAGTAGTAAATATGGAGGAGGATAAAAAGCACTAATGGAGATCAAATTGAAATTCCAGAGGAGCTGCTAGAGAAGAGATGATGCACAATATTCAAAAAGAAAATGGATGAGTATTCTGCAGAATTAATAATTAATGAATGATGTGACTGTGGGATTGTTACTTTCAAGTTTATTGAGGCATAATTTATTTATAATAAATCCATCTATTGTACGTGTACTGGTTGATGAGATTTTATATATACGTACACTCCTATGCAACCATATAGACCATTTCTGTCAGTCCAAAAGGTGCCCTTGTGACCATTCTCAGTTATTCCAACACCACCCCTACCACTCTATGCTCCAGGCAACTATATAGGTTAGCTTTCTCTTTCTGTATATTTGCTTTATCTTTTATAATGTTTCATAAAAACTGAAACATAGTATAAACCTTTTTGTATCTGACTTCTTTTAATCTGCATAACATTTTTGAGATTCATCCAAACTGTGTATAAGTAGTTGGTTATTTTTTATTGTTGAATAGCACTCCACTGTGAGTGCACATGCATACACGCACACATAGACACACACACATTTATTTGTATATTCACCTATTGATGGACATTTGAGATGTTTTTAGTTTCTGGCTGTTGAGAGTAAGAAACTATGTTTTTGCTTCTCTTGAATGGAGTTGCCGGGTTGTATGTGTAAATTTACAAAAAACTGACAAATTGTTTTCCAAAGGCTTGTTTCCATTTTACTCTTCTTTGTCAGCATTTGGTACTATATAATTTTAATTTTTTTTATTATTGTGTGTGTGTAGCTGTATCTTACTTTGATTTTAATTCTCCTTCTCTTGATAACTAATGATGCTGAATATCTTTTCATGTGCTTAATGGCTAGCTTTATATCTTTTGCAGAGTATCTCTTAAAATCAGTCAGTCATTTTTAAATTCTTATTTAAGTTGGTAATTTTAAATTTATTTCTCCTTTTAACTATTGTTTTAAGACTTGTAAATATATATTCTTGAAAATGATCCTTTGTCATATTTATATAATGAATGTTATTTACTTCTGGTCTAATAACCAATTTTATTCCTTTAATTTGCCACTGTCTAGCAAATGTTTTTATCTTGGTAAGATACAATTTATAAATTTTCCTTTTATGGTTTGTGATTTGTCTGTCCTATACATGGTATCTTTGCTTACTCCAAAGTCACAAAGATTTTCTTATGGAACATTTTATTTTCTTGTAGAAATTTCATAGTTTTACACTTTAATTTTAGGTATATGAATAGTTCAAATTAAATTTTGTATGTGGTGTGACATAAATATTAAGTTATTTTTTAAAAAATATGGATATCCAGTTTTTCCAATACCTTGACATCATTTTCAATCATAAATTGTCCATATGGTTTATCTTCAACATTTCTGTATTGTAAGCTACTGTCCTATATGTATATTCTCATGTGAACTGTTGTTATTACTGTGTTTTTCCAGTAAGTCTCAAAATTAGGTAATGCAGATCTTCTACTTTATCCTCCACCAAAAAAAGTAAAAAGAAAAGAAAAGAAAAGAAAATGGTTTGGCTTTTCTTTTATTTATTTATTTTGGTTTGGCTTTTCTTGATTCTTTGCATATTGACATGAAATATTTACACCATCTTTGTAATTTCTCCAGAATTCCTTCTTAGATTTTATTTGGGATTATATTTAATCTATTAATTAGTTTGGGAAGAATTTCAAACTTAACAGTGTTCTACAACTTCTTACCCAAACACATGGTAGATCTTACAGTTTGTTTAGGTCTTGTTTAATATCTCTCAACAATGTTTATAGCTTTAAGTGCCTAGGATCTTGCATAGATTTTCCTAAACTTACCGCTATTTCATGTTTTGAGATGCTATTATAAATGGTATTATCTTGAATCTTTAAGCTACAGTTTTTATTGTTAATATATAGAAATGTAATTGGTTTTTTAATGAATTGTATCACCAAACTAACTCACTTATGAGTTTTAGAAGTTGTTTTGTGGTTCCTTATGATTGTCTATGTGCATAATTGTGTCGTTTGTAAAGAAAGACAATTTTTGTTTTGATTTCCAAATGCAAGCCTTTTATATCATTTCTTTGCCTAATTGCACTTGTTAGAGCCTCAAGAACAATGTTAAATAGAAGTAGAATTAGTGGATATCTTTCCTTTTCCCAATATTATAGGGAAAGCATGTAATCATTCACCATTAAGAGTAATGTTAGTTGTAATTTTCTTGTTTTGTTTTTGTATTTTTCCACAATGCTCTTTATCAGATTGAAAACATTTTTCTCCTTTCCTTGTGTTCTTACTATTTAAAACAATTCATAAATAGTCAGTGAATATTGATTAATATATTTCTTCTGAGTATTGAGATGACCATATTGGTTTTACCCTTACGAGTTTTCAGATTTTATGTCACTATTTATCCTAGCAAAGATAAATAAAATTAGTCCATATCAAGCTAGACATAACAAAGAGACAATTTAGTGTACCAAAAAATTACCCTCCCCCCAAAAAAAAGATCTGACAAGCAAAGAGAATGAAGAGATTATATATGGGGAATTCACACACAGGACATATCTTAGTAGTAAATATGTGAAGAGAGCAGAGTGAAATCCAGCTTCAAAATGCTCAGAGAAAATAACTACCAATTTACTCTTTCCAGACAAGATAGTCTTATTTATGGTCAAGATTAAAATACAGACTAAAAACTAACAAAAAAATTCTGAAGCGTGTCTTCAGAAAAGAGGACAATGGAAAAAGATACCTAAAGTTGTTCTAAAGTGCGTAATAAATGTAAGAAAGAAGGATAAACATGAATTGAATACCAACAACAGTAAAACACTAACATAATTATGTCTAATTGTTGAAGTAAAAATGCAAACAAGGTAAACTTAACACAGAATAAGGGTAAGCATGGTTCACAGAAGCATTTAAGGTTGTATTTTTCAGGAGGCGGGAAGTGATTGTAATTATCTTTGAACATGTGTGAATGAATATGCATTTAAAAATTTTAGCAACACAATTGATAGAAATAGGATATAGCTTTCAAGCTGGCAGAAGGAAAAGTGAAATAAAAACTCAGTCTTTTTTAAATATGCAGAAAGAAGAAAAATTGAAGCATATCAAGATTTCAGAAAAAAGTAGAAAAAGAAAACATAAAATAGAAAAAATGAATTAAGACATTAATAAGTCTACATTTAACAGTAATAAAGTGATTAAAAACTAGAAAAATCATTAAAATTAGCTATGTTTTCTTTCAAAAGAAGCACTATAAAAATGAAAACAAACAAAGATATTTTAAAAAGTTATAAAAACTATGGCAAATGAAACAATCAATTCAGTGTTTATGAATGACTGTAAGGAAAACAAAAAAGGAAACAAAACAAATAAAACAAATAAATGAAAATAAGGTTTCTACTTTACTGTTAAAGAAAAGATTTAACATCACATGTTTATGTCCTAATTGCTGTAGTTTAACTCATGCATAGAATTACAGAGAATGTACCCATAAAATCTTTCATGTTCCCTTATGTACCAAAAAAGGGATTTTCTGGGGGTAATTGCCCAAGAATGTATTTCTAGGACATTAATATATGCTACTTAATTTCACCAAGTTCTGAATCTTTCTTTACTTTTTTTTAAGATCACATGAAATTGTTTATTTGTATTTTAATTGAATTATAGTTGTTTTATAATTGTTATCTCATTGTTACATTAATCTGAATTTCTATTATTCTGTATTTATTAGTTCAGTTTTAATTTAAACTGAATTTTCTAGTTTAGTTCTATTTCTCATTATACTTATATTCTTTGCTCAATTTCCTCTTGTTTTTCTGTCTCATTAGTTGTTTTGCAGTTCTTCCTAAATTCCTGATGCTAATCCCTTGTCGGTTATAGATGTTGTAAATATCAAAGTCCAGGCTGTCACCCCATCTGTTAACTTTGTTTATGTGCTGCATTGAATAGAAATCCATGAATCTTAAGGTTTATACTTTGCATGTCTTTGATTTGAAAGATTTAGAATATTTTCTCCACTCCAAATTTCCAAAGAGGACTTTTTAAAGTCACAGTGAAGAGAAAGAATAGATTTCTCTTCTCTTCATCCCTCAGTCAGCATCCATAGCTTTATAAAGGCATCATGTTTACATCTTTAATTGTTCCAGCTATTCTTACACACAAACTGCTATCTATATGCAATAATCAGATTTCACCCCAAACTCAAGACTTTGCCTTGTGCTATGATTTTAGTGGTTAATTCCAGAGGATATATTAACTTGGAAAAATAGGCTGCTGCTAATGGGAAATCACATGAAAGTACTATATTTTGTCACCAAATGGAGTTTATCTGTGAAGTCAGTGTAGATATTAATCAATGCCATAAAAATGAAAAAAAGATTAACAAAAAATTGTTGCTATTAGTTGTCACATATATGCAGATAACAGTGAGTTTTATAGTTCCAGAATTAACTGGTTTCCATATTCATTTTCATGTCATGTATCAAATATCAATCCATTGATATTTCCATATAGATTTAAAGAATAAACCACTTAATGAAAGAGATATGGACTTGATAGTTAAAAAGACTTGTGTCTGAGTACTGACTCTGCCACTGACTGAGTAACCTTGGACACGTGCACAAGTTATTTGAATTCTTTGATCCTTCAGTTCCCCATATATGAAACAAAGATACTGACAATAATTAGTATGAAAAAAGTCATTAGCAATTACAGTGACCCAGGTGTTTTGTTAAACCTTTAACATGAGATAGTGTCATCAGTTTTTATAGTAATACGGTAAAGTAAATTATGATTGCTTTTCAGAAACGAGAGAAGTTTTATGGAGACTAAATCACTTTCCACACAGTACTTGCAATAGCGTTAATTAAAAAAAAAAAAGCAGTGAAGGAAAGATTCACACCTACTTCTGCCTAACTCATTAGTTCATGGTTTTCAAAACCATGCTTCACTGTTACTCATTTTTAATATTAGATACTTCACTAACACCTAAATGTAACAGAATATTTCTAAAAACTACCCTCCACTGTCTCTCAGACCCTCAATTCCTGTCAATTGCTATTAAAGTGGTGTTACATGTATACAGCCTCACAACCTTGTAAACATAGTCATATATGGCTTCTCACTCTTCTTCAGGTACACTACCTAATCAGTAATCATCTCCTGGTTATTGTATCTAGAAATATTTATGTAATCCAATTTCAACATGAAGATACAACACCACATATTTTAGAAGTACCTCCAGTTGTTTACCCACGAGTCTTAGTTCTTCTACTTCTGGTTCATTCTGCACACTCAAATTTTAGAATTCTTAATACATCATTCATCATTTTACTCCATCTGCGAAACATTTGCTTTCTCTATCACGATACAACGTATTTTTAACTTCTGATACAGGCAATAGAGGTTCTCAGTAATCCTAGCATTATATATATATATTTATAATCTTTTGTACAGCTGTGTTGAGTTATAATTCACATACCATAAATTTATCATTTTAAACTGTAAAAACATGTGGTATTTAATATACACTTACAGAGTTGTACAACTATCACCAACTGTGTGGTTTTAGAATATCTTCATCACCCTAGAGAGAAACTTCACAGCCATTAGCAGTCATTCTGTATTCCCCAGTCCCTCCAGCCCCTGGCAGCCACTAATCTATTTTCTGTCTCTATGTAGTTGCCTATTCTGGACATCTGATATAAATAGAATCATAGAATATGTGGCATTTTGTGCTGGCTTCATTCTTTTATCATAATATTTTCAAAGTCCATTCATGTTGTAGCATTTATACTTTATTCTTTTTCATGGCCAAATAATATTCCATTGTATGTACATAACACATTGTGTTTATTCATTTATTGTTTGCATTTGCCTATTCATCATAAGGATTTAGGTTATTTCCACTTTTTTGGCAGACATAAACTATATCACTGTTAGGATTTATGTACAAGTTTTTGTGTTGACGTATGTTTTCAATTCTTAGTGTATTTTTACCTAGCAGGAGAATTGCTAAGTCATATGGTAACTCTGTTTAACTTATAGATAAATTACCAAACTGTTTTGTAAAGCAATTACTCTATTCTACATTCCTACCAGCAGTGTCTGAGATATTCAATCTCCTTGTCTTCAATATACTTGTTGTTGTTGTTGTTGTCATCGTCATTGTTGTTGTTGTTGTTGTTGTTATTATTATTATTATTACAACAATCCTTGTAAATGTGACTGCATACCTTATTGTGATTTTGGTTTGACTTAATACAGTGACCAATAATGTTGAGCATCTATTCAGATGCTTATTGGTCATTTGTATATTTTCTTTGCAAAAATGTCTTTTCAAATCCTTTGCCCATTTTTACTTGAGTCATTTGTCCTGTTATTGTTGAATTGAAAGAACTTTTTATATCTTCTGGATACAAGTCCCTTATCAGATATATGATGTACAAATATTTTCTACCATTTGGTGGATTATCTTTTTAGATTTATGATGGTGCTTTGAAGCCCCAGAGTTTTAATTGTGATGAAGTTTACTTTAAATTTTTTTTTAGTTGCTTGATACTTTGGTATCATATCTATAAAACTGTGGCCTGACCCAAGGTTAAGAAGATTTATGCCTCTGTTTTCCTTTAAGGTTATTTTTGTTTGTTTTAGTTTTAGGTATTGTATTCAGGCCTTTGAGTTATTTTGAATAATTTTGTGTATGATGTGAAGTAGCAGTTCAGCTTAACTCTTTGCATGTGATATCCACTTGTCTCACTGTCATTTGTTGAACAGAGTATTCTTTTTCCATTGAATTATTTTGCAACAGTTGTCCAAAAATGCCCATCAATAGAATCATTTGACTCTTATTTCTATTTAATTTATCTTTATAGCTATCCTTATGCCAATACAATACAATTTCCATCACCATGGAGTTACAGTAAGTTTTGAAATTGAGAAATATGAGTCCTCCAATTTTGTTCTTCCTTTCCAAAATATTTTTCCTATTCTGCATCCCTTGCAGTTCCATGTGAATTTGATAATCAGCTTCTGAATTTCTACAAAAAAGTAACCTGGGATTATGATAGAGACTTCATTGAATCTGTGAATTAATTTGGTAAGTATTGTTGTCTTAACAACATTCATTATTCCAATCTGTGATGAACGTATGATGTCTTTCCATTTATTTAGATCTCCATTAGTACATTTCAAGAATCTTTTATAGTTTTCAGTGTCAAAATTTTACAGTTTTCAGTGTCAAGTAAGGGGTAGGCTTACTTCTGAATAGTTTATCCTTTTTGATGCTATTGTAAATGAAATTATTTTCTTAATTTCAGGTTTTTCATTAATACTGTATACAAATAACAGTTGAGTTTTATTTCTTGATCTTGGATTCTGTAAAGTTTCTGAACTCATTTATCATTTGTAATAATTTTTAGTGGATTTCTTATGGTTTTCTGTACACAAGATTATACTCTTCTACTGCAGGGATTTAGCCATCTTGAGAGTCCTCGACAAGAGCCTAAAGAAATAAACACTTGTTAAACCAGGCAGTAATTCACATTGAGCATCTCTCGATATGAGACAACTATGGAAATGCAACTTGCATTTAACCTATACACTCGTTAGGAATACCCAAACATGGTAACTCTCTCTGTAAATTAGTACAGCTTAGCATATACACATTCACATTCATGCAGTAACTCTGAAGAGTCACTGTTTTGGAATATGGGAAAAACTTTGAACTTTCTCTGGGCCTAAGATTTTTCAACAGTAAAATCAGTATTAAAAATCTTGCTCTATTAAGTTTCTGTGTATACTAAAGTTAATGTTTATAAACTAGAGAAAGTATCTAGTACATTTCCTAGCTGCTATCTGGTACTTAAAAAATATCAAATACTTTGCCTTACATATCCTTTTCCAGAGAAAAGACGGTTAAATCTTTACAGCAGAGGAGTATTTATGTTGCAGGCTATAGTGTTCCTTTCCTTTCTTCTCACCTTCAATGTGACCTGTATATGCTGGGCAATGCTGCTACTGGTTAAAAATTCTTATAATCATCTTCAGGAATGGAATCCATTCACCCATATACAACTTTATTCTCTTTCATCTACTTGGTCAGCAATGCCTTTGAATATGATAATGCCTGGTGGGGTGAAGAGGTAGATGTAGATGACAATATTATAGATTTAAAACAAAAATGTCAAGAAAATTCTCCTCCTGGTAAATGAATGAGTAAGAAAAATAATAGAAACTAATCTTCTAGAAAGAGAAGGGGGAAATCTTTGCTGATAAATAAGCACATCACTGTTTAAAGCTTTATTTAAATAAATAAGAAAATCTAGAAAAGAACTACAGAATCTCTTACACCTGATGTTCCCCAGGGACTATAAAGAAGTAAATGATCACTGTTAGGGAAAGGAACCCATGTATACTCTTGCATGTGTATGTGTGTGTGTGTGTGTGTTGGTGTAAATGAATGTTGCTGCACTTTAATTCACTAATTTGGAGAATAACATGAGATGAATTAAAGTGAAAAAGTATCTATTAAAAAGAAATAACATAAATGAAATCTATTTTCATCAACCATGAGGATCTAGTTCTGTATTAGATATAGATACTATATCTAAAATATAAATTAGCTAATCAAAGATTATTCCTATGGGTTTACTTAATGAAAACTGTATGCCATACAAAGTCAAGACTGCATTACCACCCTCAAAATGACACTCTCCAATTACAAGACTTAGCTTTATAGTCTTTTAGTAATAATTTTCCTCAGCAAAAATCTAGCCTTAACAGTAAGGCAACATTGAAGGAGGAGGCTCCAAAATTCTTGCCTTCTTTCAAGCAATGTATAACAAAATGAATCAAAGTGGACTGCTATAGACATCACAGGATAAGCCATATTCTTGTTGAATAAAGAGAACAACAACAAATCTATCCTCTTTCTCTCATCTGCTTCTTTTCATGGCTCTTATTAGAATAATGTTGTTCTAGCTGCATTCAGACTCTTAATTGCCTTTTCCAATGTGCTTATTTTTCTCTGCCTCTCAGTGGGAACCCCAAGACACATTTAGAGATGGGTTGCTTGTCCATGACTTTCTAACTTAAGATGATCAGAGTTTCAGGCAACTGAATCTTAATCTTCATCTCTTGATTATTTTGTTGTTTAAGCACAGACGTGTGCATGCACACATATTAAGTTATCCAAAAGAAAGTGAAATAATAAAGCAATCAAAATAAACAAAAATATAGCAACTATGGTGAAAGCTGAGAGCAAAGATAAATGTATTTTGAATCTTGATGAAGTCATAAACATTTATCTGCCATGATTTACAAATACATAGCTCAAGAATTAGAAAAAAAGTGTTGCTAAAACATAACTATTCGTTCTGGTATCGTTCCTGTCTCCATTTGTGAGCATTCAGATACCCATGAGAACAAAACGAAACAAAAAATCTCCCAAACTTGTAAACTTTTTAACCTAGCACAAGATTTAGGAATAAGGGGTGAAAGTAGAGGTAGGAGAGAGTTGTGAATCTTTAATGCGAGCTTCAGTTCTTATCCTTTCAGTTTTATCCTTTTAATCAGTAATTTCTGGGCTTGGTAATAATATATGCATATGGAAAAGGACTAATTTATTTTCATGAAGACTATTAATAGTCTGCAAGAGAGATAAAAGTAATTAACTGTAACTTCCAGCCTTATAATAGCCATAAACTTATTAAACCTCTCCTCAGTAATATTTAGAGAATACCGATGCAGTATATCTTTGAAGATCAAGTTATACTGGACTTGCATGCAAATACTTAAGAAGTTAATTAAAATCTGAATTATTTTTTAACTCTGATTCTGGTTATACTCTAAAAATACATTTGAATTATTACTTAAGCATCCAATCTCTCCTTTTTTGCCTTATTAGCATTTCTGATTGTGTCTGTTTGGGGCCATCAAAATTCATTGCTACTACTAGAGACACTGGTATGGACTGCAAAGTTGGAGAAAAAGTGAATTTTAGTAGTTTCCACTTTTTTTCCAAATGATAAAATTAACAAATTACCCTTTTTCTGAGTGCCCTATTTTTATGCTGAAAGATGGCATATGATGTTTTTTAAGATTGAGTGAAGCTGCTTCCATATTTTTACCCGTTTTCAGGGTAGTAAGAAGCAGATGGACTTGAAGCCTACAATCACAAGAGAATAATTAATGGTTCTAGGTTTTTTCACTTGATGATCCTACAACTTGTTATGTTAAGTCTCTGCATTACTATCTATGTCTGTATTAGAATAAAATTAAGCATTTTCCAGATTATCCTGAAATATCGATACAGATGCATATACATGTAAGTTTAAAATAGTTTGCTTTCTTGATATAAAACACTGTAACACTTTAGGGTGACAGTAGGTCCCAAGGTACTTTCCATTCTACATGCAGCTCAGTCTACGGTACAGAAACAATCTATACTAGCAAATATTTGGATAGAGGTCAGTAATTAACATCTTAAAGATTTATGCTTTTATTTATGTGATTTCATTTATTAATATTTATTATAGTTAAGACAGCAAATTAATTAGCAATGGAACTGTATTTGCATTAAATCTAAATATAGGCAAGTAAGATAACTTAGTAAATTCACATCCTTTTAAAATATTTTTTTCATTGAAGATATTTCTTGTGTATTTGCACATAATGAAACATCCTTAAAAGAAAACAAAAATTAATGACTGAATTATAAATGAGTAGTCTTAAGCTAAAACAATGTGTCTCTTTCATATCTTAGCTTGTTGAAAACTATTAGTAAACATCCAGAACTGAATTAACACCTAAAAAGAAGTTAACACTGAAAAGAGAGGTATCTGCTAAATAAGACATTTCTGAATTTTCCAACATTAGTTATTGTCTGGTGTCAATTAAGTCAACCAACATTATTTGAGAACCTACCATGAGTTATTATTATGTTTGGTTCTGAAAATTTAAAGATAAGTGAGATGTTCTTACCCCTGTTTTTTTCTCCTATACATGGAAAGAAGGAATGAGGAACTAAAGGAAGAATTTTATCATTTTAATCTGGTCTGAATTAGCAGTAATTTTTCTCCTCTTGAAGGACAAGGTTCACATTATTGCCAAACTAATATGAGTTAGCCAATCACTTTATTTCACACATAAGAAAATTTATGCTCAGAGAGAGAGAGTAATGTTTTCAAGTTCACATCACTTGCTCTTTGTACAAGTTCAAAGTGAAAATCTCTTGCTTTCTACAGATTTCTAAGAGTCTTAAGCAAATATATAATTATAGGTGCTAGGAAAAGATACCTAGATATGGAAAAACTTGTTTCTTTCTCAGCTTCCTGACTTTTAAGCCTGCAAATAGTGCCTGAAAATGTTCTACCTTGACCATGACATCATTTTGCTTGATGTTGGTTAAATATACATAGACAAAATTCAGTTCTGTTGTAAAAAATCCTGATTTCTTTCTTGCTTTCCTTCTTTCTCCTTTATTAGAAAAGCTTTTTCAATCTGTTTAAAGTAGTGCTTCTGAAACTTTAATGAGCATATAAATTACCTGGGCTACTAGTAAAATGCACGTTCTAATTCAGTAAGTCTGGTAAGGGACCTGAATTTGGTGATTTTGATAAATCCTTAGATAATGCTGTTACTGAATATCGGAACATCATTTTTTTACTGAAAATCATGGCTTTGAAAGAGAAATATGATAGGCATTTGTTATTTCTCTTCCTTAAAGCCAACTGGTCTTTCCACTGCTTGCAGAAATTTGGGATTTGGAATAGACCTTGAGGGACACTGCCTCAAAGCAATTAGTTAGATAATCAAGGCTTTTACATTGTTGTATAAAGAAACTCTTATGTAATACAAACTGAGAACAAAATCAACCATTCACTTCTGTGTTTCCCTTTTCTCAGTGACTTATCAGGCTTTTGTCATTTATCTAAGATTGCATAGTCAATAAAAGGACAGAACATTTTCCAAGTATCAGTTCTGAAGTTCTGGATTATTTTCACATGAATAAACCCTAGGATTATGCCTTTGACTAATAATGTAACAATAGCTAAGACTTATTCAATCACTATGCATTTACTGAGCCCAGCTACCTGAGCTGCACTGACTTTATTGCTATATAAGCACAAAGAAACAACCGGTGGTTTCAGTGTGTCCAAAAAGTCACAATAAAAAATACTCTGCCCAATTGACCATGACTTAGAAATTTTATATTCATTTTCATACTTAGTAGTAAAATAATGCCATTTGTATATTCTCTGTCTTATTATAATAGCAATTGTAATATATATTATTGAGGTAATACTGATGGTGTGAATATAAATCTTGTAACATGTCCTCCTTGCCCCCCCCCAAAATGAACGAAAAATAAGAAAAACAAATAAAACTATAAATAGTCATGTTGTTAGCATAAATAAAAGACAGAACATCCTCAGTTCAGTTTTCCTTTAAGTGGAGAAATAAGGAGCATATCCTATCAAGCTACTGGCCATGTTTCAGCACTTGTGTTTATAGCAAGCAAGAACAATTTGAAAAAGAAATCAGCATTTCAAAGAACTCAAGAAGTATAACCAAGTATTTTATAAACAGCCAAACTTTTTCTATCAGGGTTACATAAAAGGATAAAATATCCAAGAGCTCAGGGAATTGTGCACCCATGAACCCTCCCAGAAGAATCTGTTAGAAGATGAACATCATCCAACTAAGAAACAACAGGAACAATTAGGACAATTGCTGCAAAAGTAGAATAGTGGGCATTTTATATATTCTATTGTAGATGGATAATTAAAATTAATTTGTGATGAGAATGGAATAAAGCAAGATATGTAATGTACTTCATTTGTTGTATATCTGACAATGTACTGCAAGAAATGAATGGAAGGAAATAGATGGGGAAGAAAAAATTAGCATATGCATATTGATTATTGTACTGGTATTTGATATACCATTTAAGTATACTGTTATAAACAAAAAATTAGTAAAAGGTTAAATAAGAAAATAGACATTAAGAAAATGACATGAGAAATGTTTTTCATACAAAGGTAATCAGTAGAACAAAAGTAGAAGCCCACCTAAATGCCATAACAAATTTAATAAGTAAAAAAGCAAAGAAAAATATTGCTTAGAGAAATAAATAGCAAATATAGCAAAATATATAATATATGAAAATGTGACAAGGCAAATACATTACTTATCAATAAATGTGAATAAACTAACTCACCCATTTAAAATATTTTCAATTTGGTTCACAAAGCAAGAAACAAATATATGTCTTAGAAGATCCACATTTAAAAAATGTTTCCCAAAAAGTTAAACTGGAAAAATAGACAGATGTATTCCAGGCAAATGGAAATCATAATAAAGCAAATGTAGCTTATCCTGATATCAAAGTAGAATGCAAAGCTAAAACTATTAATTATAAAAATAAGGGCATCATTTATGGCTCTAAGCCAGAATTCATAATGAAAATATAAAATTATAAAATTATAAATACCTTTGTATCAAATAACAACAGCAGTCTTTTTAAAGTAGAACAAAAGATGCAAGAAAACAAACACACTAATAACCTAAGAACCAAAAAACTTTTTTATAGAATTGACAAGTTGACACTAAAATATATTTGGAAAAAAAATCATACAGAAGTAGACATAAAAACAATTTTAAAAAGAAAAATCTTTGAAGAGGAATAAACCTACAAGGGATTAAAATATGGACCCTTCAAATTAAAATAGCATGGATCTGACACATGAATAGACACGCAAACAAGGGAAATAGAATTACAAGTCCAGAATTACACTAAAAAAAGAAACTAGTATTTGATGAGGATGGCATCTCAAAGCTTTTGAGAAGCAATAGGCTTTTAATAAATATTATTGAGATAACTGGTTAGCCATTTGGCAAAGGATCAAATTAGTCCAAATCTCATACCATTCTAGAAGGATAAACATCAAAGAGCTCAGGGATCTAAATATAAAAATATACCAGCCATAAAAAAGAATGAAATATTGCCACTTAACCACAGCATGGAGGGACCTTAAGGGCATTATGCTAAGTGGAATAAAATAAGTCTGACAAAGAAAGACAAATACCATATGATCTTACTTAGATATGAAATCTAAAAACAAAATAAATGAACAAACAAAACAAAACTCATAGGTACAGAGGACAGAACAGTGGTTTCTATGATGGGAGGGCCTTGGAGAGTTCGCAGCATGGGTGAAGAGGGTCAAGAGGTACAAACTTTCTGTTATAAATTAAGTCATGGGGATATACTGCACAGCATGGTGACTATAGCTAATGATATTGCAATGCATTTTTGAAAGTTGCTGAAGGAGTACATCTTAAAAGTTCTCATCACATGGAAAAAAATTGTAAATTTGTACGGTGTTAGATGGTAACTAGACTTATTGTGGTGATCATTTTGCAGTATGTGCAAATATTGAATCATTGCATTTTACAGCTGACATTAATATATTACTATATGTCACTTATATCTCAGGTTTTTAAATGCAAGTCTTAGAAGAAAACATAGGTGAATTCCTCCTTAGTTATGATGTGTAGAAGTGCTTTCTAACTATTGATAAAAATATAGATGCATAAAAGAAAAATTACTAAATTTTACTTAATGAAAATAAAATGCGTGCCCAAAAATGCTGTGGAAAAAAAATAAAAGAAAATAGATACTAAAAAAATTTTAAAAACAAGCCACAAATTGGGAGTGAATATTGGCAGATAACATATCAAAAAAAGGACTCTTACCCAGAATATATAAAAGCTCTCCAAACTCAGTAGTAAGAAAAAAATGATGCAATATAAAAAGGATCAGAGAATTGATATACTTCATCATGTAGGATATACTGGAAGCAATTAAGCATGTGAAACAAATTTGACATCCTTAGCTATTAAGAAAACACAAACTAAAGTCATAATGAGATACTATTACACAAATATTAGAATGTTAAATGAAAAATACTGAGTACCAAGCGTGAGTGAGAATGCAGAGCAGCTGGAACTTCTGTAAACTGGTGATTGGTATGCAAAATAGTATGGTCATTTTGGACTTTAATGTGGCAGTTTCTTATGTAGTTAAACATATTGATTAGATTCCCAGGATTTTCACTCCTGTGTATTTGCCCTAGAAAAATAAAAATCTATGTTCACATAAATACTTGTACCCAAATGTTTATAACAGCTCTATTAATAATCACCCAAACCTGGAAATAAAACAGATATTCTTCAGTGCCTGAATTGATAAACTGGGGCACACCTGTATAACAAAACACTAATCAGTAATAAACTTGAATCAACTCAATGCACATATATCATTTAGATAAATCTTAAAGATATTAGACTGAGTGGTAGAAGCCAATTTCAAATTGTTACAAAATTTACGACCCCTTTATAAAACATTCTCACAAATGCAAAACAATAGTTAGGAAGAATAGGTCAGAGGTTGCCAGGGATAGAGATAGGAGAGGTTGTGACTACATAGAGGCAGCACAAGGGAAATGTGGGGCTGGATGAAGATGTTGTATATTATGATATTGGTGCACAAATCTACACATATGTTCATATTCAAATAATTGTATACCAAAAATCTTTATTGTATGTTAATATAAAAAATAGAATAAATACTTGAAAACTGAGAATATATATGAAAGATATATCACACAAAAGTGCTAGTACTTATTGATACATAATTCTTAATATTCTTAGTTCATTAAAATTATTTTAAAATGACAAAAACTCAGAAAAATATGTAAAAGAAATGAAGATACTAACTACAAAATAGATGCAAAAATGACCCTCAAACAAATGAAAAAGATGTTTAACTTCACAATAAAGGAAATGTTAATTAGAAGTAACTCAGATAACATTTATCACCAAATTGGCGAATTTGATATGTGTGACAAAATACTCTCTTAGTAAACATCTGGTGATAGGTACTGTAATTCACTACTATTAGAAATGCAAGTTGCTATAAATTTAAAAGGAATTTGGCAATATCTTATTAAACTACAGGTACACTTACCTTCGACCCAATATCTTTATAGAAATTCACCCTGATTTATACATCCAACATAAAAAATAAATGTGTTCATGCTTATTCTTTACTGTATTGTTTGTAGTTACAAAACATTGGAAACAACTTACATACCCTTAACATAGAAGTGTAGTTGAATAAATTGTGGTGCATCTACAAAAACAACAGTAGTATGGCAGCCATAAAAAATAATTAGAAAGATCTGTTTAAAGTGTAGTCCAGAATATATTGTTTGGTGAAAAAAGTGAAATGCAAAAGAATATCTTCAATATAGCATTCTTTATGTGAAAAAGAATTTAAAAATATGCACATAATTTTGTGGTGTAAGGAGAAATACAGGAATGATAGACCAGAAACTAAGGAGATATTTTTCTAGCCATGAGAGGATGGATGAGAATGGGATTTAAATAATGGAATGGTGCTTTTTGTATAGTTTGACCATTTGGGATAAAGCTACTGTTTCATTTACCCACAGAATGCCTCAGTAAAATCAACAAGGATGGCAAAAGTTTTAAGTAGCGTTATATGTAGAAAAAATATAGTATATCTGATAAATATTAAGATTTGTGCTGGGAAACAAGCTGCTGGAAAACAAGCCCACACCTAGATTTCCATGAGCTTAAAGTATTATATTCACACTCACTTGCTTAAAATGCACATGCTTGCTTTGTTTAAATGTTTTCTGCAGTAGATGACCTATAGCTCGTATAATGTTAAAGAAAATTTGTAAGGAGAAATCCTGAGATTGACCATAAGTGCATGGAGGAGGGCAGATATTTCCTTAGGGTAAAACAATGGATGGTCCTGGAAAGCCACATAATCCATTAACAGAACTTTGTTCTGGCATGAAAACCTGCTATTTAACCGGAGGGAAGTATTTGCTATCTTGAGATATCCTGGAAGCAATAACAGGATAGACTTAGAAAATGTGCATACCCCAAGGAAGGTGATTGTTCCTGGAAGGGATAGGCCTGAAATTAATCAGTTAACCAGCAAGCAGAGCTTAGTGCTTATTGTGTGGAATATCTAAAGCCCCACCTCTTTGATCACAGTGTTTTCTGAGCTGTGTACTCCTAATAAATATGATGTTGACCAAGCTTTTGGCACTGTAGATCCATGAGATCTTGAGTTCCCTGGTCCCATCTTTACTCTTTACTTTGTCTCTTTGTTTCTTAAGTCTTGCGTTGCCCATTCTCAGATACTGTCCTGAGCTGTGCTGGGTGCAGCAGATTTATATTATATTTTTTAATTGAAGTATGGTCAGTTACAATGTATCAATTTCTGGTGTACAACATAATTTTCAGTCATACGTATACATACAGATAATTATTTTTGTATTTTTTTCATCATAGGTTACTACAAGATACTGAATATAGTTCCCTGAGCGATACAGAAGAAATTTGATTTTTATCTATTTTGTGTATTATAGTTAGTATTTGCACACCTCAAACTTCCAAATTATCCCTTCCCACCCCCTGTCCCCCTGGTAACCGTAAGTTTGTTAACTAGATCTGAGAGTCTGTTTTTGTTCTGTAGGTAAGTTCATTAGTGTCTTTTTTTTTTCATTTTTGGGGTAACACATATGAGTGATATCATATGGTATTTTTCTTTCTCTTTCTGGCTTATTTCACTTAGAATGATGATCTCCACATTCATTAGTGTTGCTGCAAAATGGCATTATTTTATTATTTTTTATGGCTGAGTAGTATTCCATTATATAAATATACCACAATTTCATTATCCAGTCATCTGTCAGTGGACATTTAGGTTGTTTCCCTGTCTTGGCTATTGTATATAGTGCTGCTGTGAACATTGAGATACATGTATCTTTTTGAATTAGAGTTCCTTCCTGATACATGCCCAAGAGTGGGATTGCTGGATCATATGGTAAGTCTATTTTTAGTCTTTTGAGGAATCCCCATACTGTTTTCCATAATGGCTTCACCAAAATGCATTCCCACCAACCATATAGGAGGGTTCCCTTTTCTCCACACCCTCTCCAGCATTTATTGTTTGTTGACTTTTTAATGACAGCCATTCTAACTGGTATGAGGTGATACCTCATTGCCGTTTTGATTTGCATTGCTTTGACAATTAGTGATATTAAGCATTTTTTTATGTGCCTATTGGCCATTGTATGTCTTCATTGGAGAATTGCCTGTTTAGGTCTTCTGCCTTATTTGGATTGGGCTATATTTTTTTGTGTGTTATTAAGTTGTATGACCTGTTTTTATATTTTGGAATTTAAACCTTTGTCATTTGCATCATTTGCAAATATTTTCTCCCATTCCATAGATTGTTGTTTTGTTTTCCTTATGGTTTCCTTAGCTGTGTAGAAGATCATAAGTTTAATTAGGTCCCATTTGTTTATTTTTGCTTTTATTTCCAATGCCTGGGTAGACTGCTCTAGGAGAACCTTGCTAAGATTTCTGTCAGAGAATATTTTGAGTATGTTTTCTTCTAGAAGGATTAGTGTCTTGTCTTATATTTAAGTTCTTAAGCCATTTTGAGTTCATTTTTATGTATGGTGTAAGGGAGTGTTCTAACTTCATTTATTTACATGTGACTGTCCAGTTTTCCCAACACTACTTGCTGAAGAGACTATCTTTTCTCTGTTGTATATTCTTGCCTCCTTTGTCAATGATTGACCATAGTCTGTGGGTTTATTTCTGGGCTCTGTCTTCTGTTACATTGATCCATATGTATGTTTTTGTGCATGTGCCACACTGTTTTGATTACTGTAGCTCTGTAGTATTGTCTGAAGTCTGGGAAAATTATGTCTCCAGATTTGTTCTTTTTCTTCAGTACTGCTTTGGGAATTCTGGGTCTTTTGTGATTCCATATAAGTTTTAGGATTGTTTCTTCTATTCCTGTGAAAAGTGTCCTGGGTAATTTGATAGGGATTACATTAAATCTTTAGATTGATTTGGGGAGTATGGCCATTTTAACAATATTAATTCTTCCAATCCAAGAACATGGCATATCTTCCCATTTCTTTAAGTCATCTTTAATTTCCTTGATCAATATTTTATAGTTCTCCACATATAGGTCTTTCACCTGCTTGGTCAGATTTATTGCTAAGTATTTTATTGTTTTTGATGTGATTTTAAAAGGGATTGTTTCCTTACTTACTTTTCCAATAATTCATGTTTAGTTTAAAGAAATGCAACTGATTTCTGTATGTTAATCTTGTATCCTGCTACCCTGTCATATTCTTTTATCAGCTCTAGAAGTTTTTGTGTGGAGTATTAGGGTTTTCTGATAAATGTTAAGATTTGTACTGTATTGTTTATAGTGAGCTCCTTTTCTTCCAATAACTTTTATATGTGATTACATTCATATCTGCTGAAGGGAAAACCTGTAATGTTCTAAATACTACCAATAATAACTTTTAGCTATATCAATCAATACAATAATCTTAGAATTCACCACTCAGGACTTAAAAACTAATACCTGAAAACTTTACTTGGCTGAGTTGTTGACTATAAGAGAAAAGAATATCAAATACTGTAATTTGTTTGGTTTAATGAAGATTTTTTAGCTGTATTTTGCATAATATATTAAATATTATGTTTTCCAAATAAAGGTATGTAACTTTTGCTATACACTAAAGGTGTTTGAAAAAGGACATAAAAAAAGTGAAATCTGATGTGATACATATAAGCTCAGAGAAAACAATTAAAAACCCCCAGTATTTCTTAGACAACACTATTAACAATATTAATTAAATTATTTACATTGTTTTCCTATGTTAAGATTATTTTTATTTTCCTATAGTCAACTTTATAAAGTTTAGTCTCTAGTTCTTGCTCATTTTATCCATATCAAAATATATTTAGTTAATAAAGCATAATATAAATTTATTGCATCATTCAGTGAAATAAATGTTAAATTATGGACTTATTTTATTCAAACTTTTGAAGATTAGCCAAGCAATTAATTATGTTAAATATAAAATATATAACCTTTCTTGCCTCTCTCTAAATATATGCATTTCATTAAATTCTGAGGGACTTTTCTCTGTACTTATAGTTAAAGACCTTGAAGATATGCAAAAAAAAACCTCTATGGCTATTGTCCTTTTAAATCCTAATAAAAAAATCAGGTGCAGGGCCTTGAGCTTTAAGAGCTCCTTAGAGAGAGAAAGCAATAATTACTGAGTTGAGGCAAATGTAATTCTGGACTTTAATTGCAAGAACAAGGACAAAAATCAAAATTAGAGAGATGTCTAACCTTCAGGATATGTTTAAGGGCATTTAGTCATTAATTTAAAATAAATGCTAGCAATAAAAAAAACAAGCAAATATTACTTAGCATTCCTTAGTTTGATTAGGAAAATCAACCAAAGAAATTTTTTTGGGGTTTTTAAGACATCAGAGTTTTGTGGAATTTTTTTTTCATTCATCATTCAGACCTAATCTGGAAATACATATTCAACATGAATTACATTTATCAGACAGCATCTCTGTATGAATGTTAATGGATATTATCAAATCAGTGTGTCAGGAACTCTGGACCCAACAGGATCTTGGTCAAAGCCTTTCTTCTGGATTAGAATAATTTATGCTGGTGCAGACTTCTCATCATTGGCTCCATGCAAAACTTAGTTCTAATAATTTTTAACCCAAGTTTCATATATGCTTGCAACTTAAAATGATGTCATATTATGAAAAACACATCTTCTTCACTCCTACCATTTAACTTTGTATTTGTTTCTGATTTGTTGATTTTCCTTCCATTCATTTACAGTGCAGTACTTTGTTCCCATTTTGAAATTTAATTGTTATTTCTGAAGTGAGATTTTTCTTTCTAATTTTTTTGCATCTACTTTTAATATTGGCACTTCTTTCTTGCACATTTAATTGAAATTCCTCTGTAAAATATCTTTTCATTAATCTAAAAAATTATTCTGCAGTTTATTTCAAAACGCTTTGAGCATTTTGTTTGATCTCTTCTGAACTCCCTTCAGTTTCAAAAGAGAATTAATCAGTTTAAAGTTCAAGACACTGATTACTTCGCCTGTCTAACATGTACTGATTCCATTTGTATACACAAATGTAGGATTCAGTTAATTACTTTAATTTTTTTGAGTCCTATCCAGTTTGTATGTTATTATTATAATTATATGATACCTTATACTTCTCCTATATTATTCAGAGTTCTCATTTCTATTCCATATATACTTTTAGGGACACTAAGTACTTCCGTGAATTCAGATTGCATTTTACACTAAAACTCCTACTCAGGATTTGATATAAGGGGACTTTTAAAATGCTATTAATTATCAGGTAAAACAAACAAATGACTTAGGATTTATTTAAATTACAAGAATTTTTAAAACTGATAAAATCACTCATTTATTTAAAGGAATGTGATCTCTGTAGTGTGTGTATCTGCATGAACCGCACAACCTCCAACACTATCTACATTTATATGTAAATTGTGAATGATAATCACAGATTCTCAAATTCATGTTAATGAGTTTGAAAGGTTCTATGAACATCTAGGAGATTCAATCTCATTTTTTAATCCCTGAGTAAACAAAGTGATTAATACATTTTTAGTTTTGAAAGTGATTTATTATGTTTAGTTTCACAAAGTATCAAACCAAAGGATTTATGCTTAATTTTTAAAGAAACTAGAACTTTCACTCTATTTCAGTTATAGTTCATTGAAATTTTAATTATATCCATTCACTTAATCATTCACTGAACAAACGGCTAAAGAGTCTTGGGCATGAAATCCTTTGTTAAACCCACCTTGATGTATTTCATAACACTTTACAAGGAAGATCCATGGTTTTGCATGCAGATTATCAAACTTACACATGATTAGCATAAGACATTAGAGTACATTGATCTCTAATGATTCTGAGTAGTTAAGATATCATTAAGTGTGATGACATTCTCTTCTTTGTCATCAGCTCCACAGATTGAGTACCACAGGTTTGCAGGATTGAATATATCTGTTGAAATGAGGTTAGTTTGGTAGTCCAGTTCTGTGTAGATGGTAAGTTCCTTTGAGTTCTGAGTATCCTAAGGGTATCTGAGAAGAAGCTTGCCAACATTGACTTTTATTAGAATATTACTGTGCAAAAAATAATTTTTTAATAATGAAGTTTCATTTTGTCTAAATATGCACTCACCAATTCATTCAGTGGACACTGCCCTCATGAGGTTAACAGTTTAGGCATTTACTCCAGATCAAAACTAACCACACGTGGAAGAGACATTTCCTGTTTTTATCTGTTCAACATTCTTTCCTTTTTCTTCTGATAAAAAAATAATCCATGTGATTGGGTGGTCTGTAGTTTCTCCCATCCTGTCCTCAAAGAGATACACTCACAACCAAGATCACTATGTCTGCCATGTCTTATGGATTGTTAGCTAAGGGAGAGAAACATAACCCAAATCTGGACAAGCAGACTCTTCTCCAGAATTTTAATGAAATCATAGGGAAAGTTGCACTTTCCTCTCTTTTCTGGATTCACTAGGTAAAAGGAAGATGTGAACCTCAAACTGCTGTTAGATCACCTTGTAAACATGTGGGAAGAGACTGCTTGAAAATCAAATTATTGCAGAGAAAAAATAAACTAAAAGACAGAAACAGAGTTCTGATCTATCATTTGTGACCCTAAATCTAGCCATTTCTGAAGCTACACTGCTTAAGTGAACCTTCCTATTGTGTCAACCAGTAAATTCCCAAATGAGATTAAACTAGTTTAGGTTAAACTTCTGTTATTTGCAATAAAAATGTTTCATAATATTACCTTAGGCTAATATACTTACTGATTACAAAGTAACCCTTACTTGTAAAAGAAAAAATCAGAAAATGATATCTTGTATAACATCACAACAACAAAAATTTGGCTTCTCAAAAGGATTAATGGTGCAGATGTGTGTGCGTGAGCATGTGAAAGAAAGAGGGGGGCAAGAAGTTAGAGAGTAAAAGAGAGAGTGAGAAAGAGGAAGAGAAAATGTGAGTTTGGTACTCCTTAGTAATGAATTTACTCAAAATATTTGTAACTTTAAATGAAAAACATAATTACCGGAAGTCATTTATATATATAAAATCAACACTTATATAACATATCTCACATACACACACACACACACACACACACAATGCAACTATAATTAAAGTCAAGAATACCCTAGGGTTAATAAAGGAGCTAAGTCTGTTATTCTGGGTTTGGAATTCTTTATTAATATAGATTTTTAGTGTTAGTGCTGGAAGTTGAAATAAAAATTCCTCCAAAATACCTGCTTTAATCTCAGATACTTACAGAGAAAGTATGTGTTTCCTTAGGAGAGCTGTTTATTTTATATTGAAAAAGATAAAAGGACTTTCATAAGTGTTTGCTTAGAGGTCAGTAATTTAAACTTACAATATGACAGAAGTTAATGTGTTTACTAATCATAACCCTATAGGAATATTAATCAAATGTGAAGAAAAAAAAATCTAGTGACAACCATATGGTACAGTGAGAACAAGTGTTCCAACTCCTGAGGGGAAGGGGAAATATTCTCCTAAGAGACAGCATAATTAAAGTGAGAAAAATGTCCTTCTACAAAAAGCAAGTTCTAAGAACAAAGAACACTCAACATAATTGTAGGAAAGAATTATGAAATAATTAAGAATAAATATACTCTGCGCAGAGATACGGAGAAGAATATAGCATATTAGTAAATGTCACTTAGAAAATCATTAAACACAATGAGTAAATGTTAGCAAATGAGAAAAAATATATCACAATATTCTTATGTATTTAGTACAGCAGAGAGTACTAGAAAGAAAACTAAACCACACAGATAAGTAATAACTGAAAGTTCCATGTAATTATTTTTCAGTCTTTGAAATGTGAGTAAAGGATCTGCCAATTTGTATTTAATTGATAATTTTAAATGCAGGAAAGTGGATATTGGATCATTTCCCATATTTCATTCTTAATTGAATACATATATGATATAACCTATGTTACAAGTCAGAGAATCTTGCCCCTGTCCAAGGTACAATTTTATGTAGAGTGAAACAAAATAAAGATAATGTTGTGTTTTTAAGCATATATATTATACACTTTGTATCTCTGTGTTTCCAGATTAATATTGCTAGTACCCTAAAAATGCCTTGTAATATGGCCTTCCTGTTCTATGAAAATTATGACAATTGTAATTGAGAACCCACATACTAGAAAAATGTACAGGGAGGTGGCATCTAGTGGGTAGAGACCAAGATGATGGTAAACAACATGCTTTTCACAGGATAGCCCCTTAAATCAAAGATATGCTTGGGCCAAAATGTCATCAAAACACAACTCAGGGTGATGACTCAAAGCAACAGTTATAGATGAAGAAACTGAGACGTTGAAAATGTATCTTTGCCTAAAGTTGCCAAGCAACTAATAGTCTGTAGGAAAATATTCAAGGTAGGAAACAAACTCCTATTCCAGATACTAATTTGCAACTGAATTGTGAACAAGTTTTTTAAAAATGTCTGATGTAACATTTATCCTTTTACTTTTCTCTGACCCTTTTCATTTCTCTCTGACATTTTAGTTCAGTAAAGAGTTTTTTCAGTTGTACCTGATGAATTAGTTCCCTCACTTCTCTTCGAAATTAGACTCCATAAGTCTTCCCATTTTGGTAATAGCAAATCTTTGAAGGCTCTTCTCACATGCTTGATTCAATCACTACTTAAGCAGATCATGTGTTTTTAAATCATATTTCATGAGGCAGAATCGTCATACTTTACTTTCTCTAGTATGAGACTACATCATCTTTAGAAGTAACCTAAATTAGGCATATTATTATTTTTCTTTCCTAAATGATATTTCATTAATTTATATTTTGATACTGTCTCTGCTAGTATTGTTTTCTTATATAATACCCATGTATATCATATTTCATATAATTTGTGTTCTAGAATTGTTTTCTCCCACAGTAAGCCATCTGTCAAACCTTACCTGTATTTCAAGTTTGTTGAATTCTGTAGACTTTTCTATATTTGTTTTTCATTAGTGATTATTTATTATTGAGGATAAGTGTCTATATGAATGATCTGGGTGAGCATCAATATGGGTGTGGCTCAGAATTGTCTTTTTTGTCCACAGAGTTCAACACTGAGGGAAGGACAGAAATTGCTTTCCATTGTGACACAGCATAAAATATTGGGTATACAATGAAAGATCTCTGCCTAACCTTGTCTGATATTCCTACAGAATGTTAGGACTTTGTAAAGAAATGTTTAAATTGACATAATTTCAAATGGCATATCTTGTCATATAATAAGCCTAAGATTTAGTGGAGGAAAAAAATTACCCTTTAAAGGAAACGAGGCAGATTTCCTGTAGGGTACTGCCATAAAGAACCACTCTAACGCATTAGGTATAGATGAATATGAATTGTGGTATTTTGTTGAAAGGGGTCATTTATTTTTATTTTTATTTTTTGATTTAATTTTATTTTTTATTGAGTTTGAAAGGAGTCTTGAACTGATATATCAAAGTTTTATTGTTATGTTAAATTTCAAAAATAACCCTATTTTCATTGAGATTATTATATGAATAATGGAAGTTTATTATAGAAACCTTAAAACAAATAATTATATTTACTTATATATTTATATCATTGTTTCTTCAAACATTTATATATTTATTTGCAAATATTGGAGAGCAAGCATAATACATTAGTTTAATTCTCATTAATTCATTCACATTTATATGAGGAAGATGCTTTTATTCACTCAATATAGTACAAAATATATTTAGATAGTTGTATAATATTCAATATAATTCAAGTATATCAATGTACTAGATTTATTTAAACTTTTCATTATTAGTCACTGATATCACTTCCACTTATTTTCTCTTAAAATTCAACAAATATTTTAATTCAAAAGTATTTTTTCTCTTTATTTTCAGTTTATAGAAGTTGGAATTACTGGTTAGATATTTTTAAGCTACCTTATCACATACTTTCCCACCATGAGAGTTTAATAAGTATCTTTGATTTATTAGGTTTTTATTTTTGTATAGTTAGCTGTCATATCCATCTGAAAATTATTTTCATATTGAGTGTTAGTTCATACTATAACTTAATGTTTCTCAAATTTATAATTGATTTTCTCGAAAGCAATGTTGTGTAATTCTTCATCCACTGATCCAAATGAGATGTGCTGCAAGTCTGATAAATTCATACTTCATTATCATGCTGCTTAATTTATAAAGCTTTTGAAAATCAGGTGTTAATTTTCTATAAATACTTGTCTTTCCTTATTACTTTAATTTTTCAAAAACTTCTTCATAGTTCTTACACAGTTTTGTGTCAGATTACATATTATTATCAGGTTCTTCCATAAATAGAAGCTGGGCTTTAATTGAATTTTCATTAGAAATTATTCTTTAGTTGAGAAAACTGTTTATGTTCACAATTTTATTCTTCCTAGACAAAAACATTTATTAAATAAATACGCTGTGGTAAAGTTTTATATGATCTACATATAGGGCTTGCATTTTTTATTTTACCCTATTCTAGGCCCAGTTCTTAAATGTAACACATTTATTCACCACTACAGCCCCTTGATGCCTGTATTATCATTATCTCATTTTATAGCTGTGACAACAGAGATGCTGAGGGATTTTTAAGACCATCTAAGTGGCACAGAACTATGGAGTAATGGAGCCACTGCGATATATATTTTTAATAAAAGTACTTACCATATAAATATATATGTTATACATCATCAATGATGTATATTTATAAATGTATATATAACTGTGTTCTAATAATATGGAAATATATATATATATATATATATATACACGCACAGACACAAGTACATATACTCACACACAAATATGCTTTCAATTGTTTGTTGTTGGTGTATAAGAAAACTGTGTTATTTATTATCATTTATACTGCTGTTGTAGGTTAAATTGTGTCCCCCAAAAAGGTATGTTGAAGTTCTAACTCCTTATACCTATGAATGTGACTTATTTGGAAAGAGTGTATTTGCAGATGTAATGAAGTTAAGATGAGTTCACAGTAGATTAGGAATCCTGATCCAGTATGACTGATGCCCTAAGAAGAGAAACCAGGTGCAGGGAGGAGAATGCCACATGAAGACACAGATACAGGCAGACACAGAGGTGTATGTGCATACAGCCAGGTGAAGAACGAGACAGAGATTGTAGTATCCCTGCCAGGAGCCAAGAAGCCCCTGAGGCTAGTAGAGCTGCAAGAGGCAAGAAGGAATCCTTCCCTAGAGGCTTCAGAGGAAGTATGACCTTGCTAAAACCTTTACATATTTTGAATTTCTATCCTCCAGAACCTTGGGACAATAAATTTCTGCTTTTTTTAGACAACTAGTTTGTGATACAGCAGCCCTAAGAAATCAAAGGTGGAATTTTCATATTACTTCTAATAATTTTCGTTTGATTTTAGTATATTTAGACAACTATTTTTCTGTGAAACAACTGAAATTTGTTTTCTAATTCTTATTGTGTATGTCTGAGCATATTAGCTAATACATCAAAAACAAACTTTGATCATTACCATGATATTGTACTTCCCTTGGCATTCACTATAATGAGACTCATCTAGTGTTGCACATTTGTTTTATTATTGGTATTAAATCTTGTTTAGGGAAGATACATTACTAGACTATTCAAAGTCCTATAAGGAATATTTTGAACTTGATACATGTTTTAGCAGCTATTGTAATAATAATAATTTTCCACGTTATATTAGATATGTTTATGTCTATCAGAGCAATATATTTTTATTGGCCAACTATTCTTGTACTCCCAGGAAAAATTATTTTAAAATAATAATACAGTAATCTTAAATATAATCCATAATTTCATTTGTTAGATTTTATATATGATTCCTACAACTATATTCAGTAATTGTCTTTTAATAATAGACTTTACTGTTCAGAACTGTTTTAAGGTTTACAAGAAGTTGAGAGGATAGTAGAGACTTCCCATATACTCTAAACTCTTTGCCTTACTTGTAATATATTAGTATAATGTATTTGTTAAAATTAATGAATCAATATTGATGCTCAATTATTAATTAAAGTCCATACTTCACTCAGATTTCGTTAGTTTTGACTTAACATCATTTTTGTTCCAGGATTTCATCTAGATTGTCTTTAGTTGTTGTGCCTCCTTGAGTTCATCTTGGCTGCAACAGCTTCCTAGTTTCCTTATTTGTGATGACTTTGACAGTTTTGAGGAGTCAGGGTACTTTGTGGAATGCCCCTTCTTTGGCATTTGTCTGATATGTTTCTCATGATTAGACTGAAGTTAGGAGATTTTGGAAAGACCAATAAAGGTAAAGTTCCATTCTCATTGCAGCATATGAAGAGCACATGCTGTCTACATGACCTATCACTGTTAAATGAGAACCTTGTTCACCTGGTGCAGGTAGTAATTGTCAGGTTTCTACATGATAAAGTTACTCTTTTTTCCTGCCTTTCTATCCTGTACTCTTTAGAAGAAAGGCCCTATGTGTGATATGGTTCATTCTTTGTGATATAAAAAGTTCTGTGTGTTTTAAAAAATACCTAGTGTCATGTATCCACCATTCAGTAGCCTTCAGAATCATTTTACCACACTGAAAAACTACCTGTGATTCACCCATTCAATCCACCAGCCCTGAACCATTGGCAATCAGTGACCTTTTAATCATCTCTCTAATTTTACGTATTGAAGAATGTCATGTAACTGAAACCATACAGTATGTGGGTTCTTTGGGATAGCTGCTTTTGCTTAGCCATATACAGTTGAGATTAATCTACTTTTTTTGTCAATTGATAACATTTCATCACTCAATAATGTCCCTTTACCAGTGGAAGATGAAGTTTGCTGAGTTGATTTCTTTCAGTTTCAACAAATATGAATAAAGCCACTAAAAATAAACATTTGAGTACTGTTTTTGTATGGGCATAGATTTTCAGATCAATTGGGTAAATACCTAAGAGTGAAAGAGCTAGATCGTATGATAAGACAATGTTTGCAAGAAACTGCTAAATTGTCTACCAAGGTAGCTGTATATTTTGGACTCCCAGTATCATGATGTCTGGATTACTATAGTTTTGTAATAATGAATATTGAAATTGTATAATGTGATTTCTCCAACTTTGTTCTTCTTCAGTAATGTGCTGGTTGTTTTAGATCTTTCGTCTTTTCATATAAAGATTACAGTTAGTTTGTTGGTATCTAAAAAATAGCTTCCTGAGATTTTAATTGGAATTTAGTTAAATCTGTAGATTAATTTGGAAAGAATTAACATCCTTACAGTATTGAATCTTTCAATCCATAAAAATAACCTATCTCTCCATTTATTCGTCTGCTTTAATTGTGTCATTGGAATTTTTCTGTTTTCTGCATAGACAGGTTGTGCATATTTTGCTACATTTATACCTAAGAATTTCGTTTTTGTGATACTATAAATTGCATTTTTGAAATTCAGATTGCAATTGTTGACTGCTTACATGTAGGAAAGCAATAAACTTTTGGATATTAAACTCTTATTCTATGACCTTGATATACTCATTAATTAGTTGTATAAAATTTTTCTTGGTTCTTTAGGTTTTTCTCTGTAGATGACTTTGTCATCTGTGAACAAAGTCAGTTTTACTTCTCCCTTTCCAGTAATATACAGTCTACTGCATCATCATATATGTTCTATTCCATTTTCTTATCTCAGTACTAACTGGAGCTTCCAGTTTGATGTTGAACAGGAATGTTGAAAAGAGTGATCCTTGTTCTTTTTTCTGATCTTTAGGGAAAGTATCCAGTTTCTCACCATTAAGGTTTTTTTTAAGGTAAATTTATTATCTTAAAATAGAATTTATTTTTCACTACTTCTCTTTCCCACAAAAGTACCAAATGATAAAGTAGCTAGGTATAAACTAAAGTGAATTAGAATTTCTTTCCATGAAAATCCATTGAGCATCTGTATACCACATGGGGGCTATTGAGGAGTATTATAACTAGAATTGTAAATCCCTGGCCTGTTGTAATTTTAAAGGGTCTATATTTTAAAGGTGCCTGATATGTGACTTGAACTCCTTGCTCGCCATGGAAGATTCCCAGCCCTGTGATATTTCTTTCCTCTTTTGTTTGACCCACTAGGGGTGTGGATCCTGAGCAGATTGCTTATCTTCCCTTTCCACCAGGTTCCATGTTGGTCTTTCTTTACAGCCTTGGTTGTAGCAGAGCTGTTCTGCTAGTCCCCAGGTTGATTTCAGCAAGAGTCGCTCTGTATATAGATGTAGTTTTGACCTGTTTGTGAGGGGAGTGAGCCCAGTGTCCTGCTACTCCACCATCTTGATCTCTCCTCCCATATAGTATTCTTTTATTACCATTTTATCGGTATATTTAAACTGTTCTTATTTAAATGATTATTGATGTCATTGGATATGTACCATACTTGTAATAGTTTTTAAAAATTTATTGTATTTTTTCTTTTATTTCTTTATTTCTTTCTCTATTTTTCTGCCTTCTTTGATTTTAATTGAGTGTTTTGTACAATTCCATATTCTGTCATCTCTTAGCGTATCAGTTACTATGCTTCTTTTAAAAAAAATGTGTGCTCTATGGTTTGCAATATACACTTGTGATTAATTTAAGTTCACTCAAATAGCATTATATTGTTTTACATTTACCTTATGAATATCCACAATTTTTCTCATTTCTTATATTTCTGTCACTCATTTTATTTATCCAACATACTGTTAGTATAATTACTTTAAACATATTTATTTTAGATCAATTAAAAACAAGAAAAATAAATATTTTTTCTTTATTTATTCTTTCCTTTATGCCTTTCTTTCAACATGTAGATTCAGGTTTCTGATCTATGTAATTTTCTTTCTCACTGAAGAACTTCTTTTAACATTTCTTGCAAGGTAAGTCTTCAGGAAATGAATTCCTTCAGTTTTTCTTTGTCTGTGAAAGTCTTTATGTCTCCTTCATTTTTGAAGAATAATTATGTTGAATATTGCATTTTAGATTGATGGATTTTTTCTTTAACACTTTAAATATTTCATTTTACTCTTGTGTTTTCATAGTTGCTGACAAGAACTCCAAAGTAATTGTTATGCTTGTTACGTAGCAATTTAATTGTTATAATCTGCTGATAAGATCTCTCCCCCTCACCCCCTGAATTCTTTCCAGATTTTTTCTGCACCTGTTACTTTCCACAATCTGAATATGCCTAGGTGTTGATTTTTTATATTTATCCTTTTGGTGTTTTCTTAGTTTCATGGATTGGTGGTTTGGAGCCTGTTATTAAATGTGGAAAATTTTCAACCATTATTACTTCAAATATTTGCCTCCATTCTTTCTTTCTTCTTCTGATATCCCAGTTGCATATAGGTTACATCTTTTTTCATGTCCCACAGTTTTTGGATATTTACTTCTGGATTTTCTTTCTGTCTTTTTTTATATGCATTTCAGTTTTGAAGTTTTTAATCAGCATATCTTCCAGATTACTAATTTTTCCTTGACTTAGTCCAGTCTCCTGATGAGCCCATCAAGGCATTATTCATTTATGTAATAGTCTTTTAACATATCCATTTGACTCTTTCTTAGAGTGTCCATGTCTCCACTTATATTACCATCTATTCTAGTGTTTTGTCTCTTTCCACTGTAGCCCGAACATATTATTTATAATCATTTAAAATGTCTTGTGTGATAATTCCATGACTGTGTGACTCTAATGCCTGCTGTGTCTCTACAGAGTGTATTTTTTCAACTTATGGCATAACTTCTAATTTTTTTATTGAAAGCCAGACATGATATATAAGGTAATAGAAAGTGAGGTAAATAAACCATTAGTGTAGGGTTCACATTAATTTGCTTAAGAGTTGGATTGTGTTTAATGTTTTCTGTAGCCATGGTTTCCAGAGGCTTCAAATGAATGTCCTCGGTTTGGTCTCCTCCGTTTTTGGATTTGTCTAAGAAGTCCTTAGTTCTGTGTGCCTTGTGGCTCTTTCAGCTGTAATCTTCTGTTATTATACTGGGAACATGTTGATGTAGTGATGAGGTGTGGAAAAGGGTAAGCATTCACAATTTTATGATACAATTTCAGTTTCTTGGTAGACCTGTGTCCCTGGGCTGCGACTTTCACAAGCCTTTCTTGGCTTTTTCCCTTCTTAGGTGAGACAGGAACCCACAGTGGGTAAAATTATGTAATTGCTTTTCTTCAATTTCGATGTGATAAGGCTGTACTCTTTTTTCCCTGTTATGTCTTTGCTATGATGGAATTTTTCTCGAATCTTCAACATGAGAACACAATTGTATTCTTAGAGGTAAAGCCTATGAAAGTATGGGGCTTCCCTAAGACTAGGGTCCCAGAAGTTTTTCACTCTCACACTGGTTTCCACTCAGCCATCAGCACTTTGTCAAAATTACTATTTCAGTGTTCCTACTAGTTTATGGCTCCAATGGCTTCTGTTCCATGAAAGCTGACCTGAATTTATCATTCCTTGAATTCTCCTGTCTTTCCAGATTTGGGGATGGCAGTTGCTGTGTGACTTCTTTTCTCTGATCTACCTAAGAAAAGTGTTGATATTCCACTTGTTTGGTTTTTTAACTTGTTGTAAGGTCAAGAATGAGTTTCAAGTTTTTTACATATCAAAACTGCAGCCAGCCTCCCCATAATTGCCTTTCAGGTATTGTGTTTTTATAGTCTCTTGCCAGGCTTCTCTTTCAGAGAAATCTAGATTTTTATTTGAAAGGAAAGCTATTCTCTCTTTGTATAACGTTAAATTTATTTCAGTTTGGATTCTTCCAAGGCCGACTCTGAGAAAGGATTTGTGTGCAAATACTTTATTTGAGGGATGACTCAAGAAACCCTGGTAATGGAGTAGGAAAATGAGGTAGAGAAGGAAAAAAACAATAAAATATGCTCTCCTGAATGGGTTAACTACAGTGGTCAAGTAGGACTCAGTCACACTCTGAATCCTGTGAGCAACTGTACAGTACACTTCTAAATGTTCCCAACAAGAGGGGAAAAAGCTAGTCTATGTATCCACCATTCAGTTTCTTCATTTGTTGAGAATTGCTCGTAGGACCTTAACATTCTTGCCTTTTGACCTGCTTCATCCCTAGTGAGACTATTTCAACAACAGGAAAACATCTTCAGGCAGAAGGACAGTGTTAGTTATAAAGATTGTTTGAAATAAGATGCAAAATCATTATTAGAATTCTGTTACAAGTATTTTCACTAGCATTTCAAAACTATCCCTTTACCACTTAGAGTGTGCTTACTGTGGAATTAAGTAGATCTGTGAATTGAAAGGGTTTGACTCTAACTGATACTTTGTTACCTCACCCAGTTTCACCACCCTGCCCTACCAAAAAATAGTATTTTGAGTATTTACTGAAGCAATACAGATACATTCTAGGAATGCTCAATTTATAGATTTTTTTTTCCTGTTTGTGTTAGAAGCCTCTGTTATGCAACTGCAGCCTCCAGCATCATATCTTTGGCTTAAAGAATCAATGATCAAATTATATGAAAAATAAAATATAACAATAAAACTATGTGAGATTGGAACTCATTTCTTTTTTTCCTTTACTCATTAAACAAATGTTAGTAATAAGCACTACCATTGTGTATACTCTTCTTTAAGTTGGAGAAAGAGGATTGAATAATAAAAAGAAAATTGTCAGCCATTGTGAGGTTTATATTCTGACAATGCTACATTTGCCTTATTAGAAATTAGCTCATAATTATTCTAGAAATTAGCTTATAATTATTCTAGATATCATTCATTGGTCTATATCTTGAAGTATAGATATAAAATGATACAAAGATCAAAAAATAAATGCTTAAGTTTTAATTTAGACTATAGAGTTAGAAAGAAATATAAACCTGACCATTGTTTTATGAAGTTTAAGGCGCCTCAAACTCTGCCATCCAAAACCACTAACTATGGATTATCTTTACCAAGCATCCTTTTACTCATCAAGACCAAGATTAAGTTACTTCTGTCACCTTACTTCCAGATTAATACATAAGAAAGTAATAAATCTATATAAAGGCATGGCACATAGAACTTGCTTAAATATTGATTGAACCAATGATTGCAAATTTTAAAAGGATCCACAAGCTTACAGTTTGAAATATAATTCTGGGTATTCTGCTACTAGCTATTTTATATTTATAAATATTCCAGTATACAACCTGACTTTCATATCTCAAACCTACCAAATTTTGTTTTTAATAGGGTGTGAGAAATTAGATAAAAATTATGACCAGCAAACATCCATTTCATAAAAATATTATAAAACCATTCTCTTTCAGGAAATATATGGGGATCAGAAAATAAATGGTGGAATACTTCACAAAAAGTGATATAAATGACCAATTCTGTTTAAAATTGTTATTTTATAAAGGGATGGGAATAAAAGAAAGAAGCACATGCAAATTAATTTTCTAGTGTTCCTTTCAAGTATATTGCAAGGAGAAAGGACTTTACTGTCTTACATTTTTATTATTCATTTTTGGTGATAAAAATTTGAAGATGGTTAGGAGTCATTATGTTTCAAAAGAATAAGTAGCTTAAAACTTGCTAATATGTGAAGTTGTTTTCATACAAATCCTTTGAGTTTAAACACTTCTTTTGGTTTTTAAACAATTTCTATGGATTATACATATACTATGCTTCTGTCTTAAGGTTTTCATTTAAAAAAGTAAATTGAAAATAATAACACTAACATGAGTCATAGAAATAATTTTAATAATAGTTGCCTTTCCTTGACCCATTTTTAACTGCCAGAAAGTGTATTAAGAACATATGTAAAATTCAAATAGAAACCTCTAAGTTAAGTTCTATTTACTATGTATTTTATAAGTGAGAAAAATTGGTATATAGCAAAAGCAAACTACTTGGCTTTGTTTACCCAACTAGTAAAAGCAGTAGTTGTCTAAGTAACTCATGATTTTAAGAAAGAGTTTCAAGAGTAAATGAACTATGATAAAGTGGTAAGTGTTTATACGTGATGAAGAGGAAGTGAAAGAGTACAAAAGCACTATTGCATGTTCAAAACCTTCTGCTAAACCAATTTTGCTTATTTTCTATCAAAATTGTACTCAGAGATTATTCTGTAATACTTACTTAGAATTTTGCCTAGAGTTTTGCCTTTCAGCGTCATAATTATCTAGTCTTCGGATTTGAAAATCCTAGTCTGAGTTTGAACTCAGAGACTAGGTTGTTTTCATATTTATAATATTTACATACAGTTTCATTGTATTGAAGTATAAACTAAATGGCTTAGATGAACAATACCTTATTTTGATATTAGAATATATTATTTTTATATTTTCACAAATTTTAAATTATTTTGCCTATAGTTATTGACTTAGCATAGCCCTTTATTTTTATTAGTTTTACTCTGATTATCTTCATACTTACCTATGAATGGAAAACCTAATTGTAACTGAAAAAACCTTCAAATAAATCTGCACATAACCATCAAACTAAGTAGAAGTTGATGCTTTGAAGAAAGTAATGTCAGAATTTATGACTAAGCTCAATATTTTTTATTGAAAGTTACATAATATTTCTTACTTGTATTGAAACCCTTACTAACCTGTTTTTGAAGTTCTACTGCTTTAATTACACTAGTGACTGAAGTTTAGCCATTTATTCAGTGTTTCTCAATTTTTTAGCCATATTTATGTAACAGGAATTCCTTTAACATTCTCCTTCATTTTCATGTAAAAGTCATATTTGCATTATATTAGATGGTAGCTCAGTAAACTAACCCTCCCATTCCCAAAGATAACAAGGTAGATTTTTTATAGGACCATGGAATTTATTTTAAAAACTTAGAAACATTGCTTTGTTGACAGTTTTGATAATATCTGTGATAAAATATGCAACAGAACAGTGGCTCTTTGCCAGTTTTGTTCCCTAATGTACCCAAAGTGTTTCAAAGAAAATACGACAGACTGGGTATTCAATAAATAATTGTTGAATAATGAATTTTCTTTTTATTTTCTTCTTATATTCATTAATATGCATATTGAGTGTCCATTTGTTAACCAGGCATTTTGTTAATCACTGTGAATCCAAAAGGGACTTCAAAATATAAAATTTAGGCATAATATAAATCCTTGTTCAGATATTTTACTCTATGCATTAGGTACATTGTGATGGAATACTTGATGAGCCTAAAGAGTTAAAAATATTTAGTTCACTCGACTGTAGTGACTGTTTCACATTCTAGTTGGTGATTATGAAATCACATACTGTGATGTTGAAGGTAGACAATTACTCAAAGTTAAATTTCACCAAAAAAGTTACATATTCAATAACAGAGTGCTCTGAAATTGTAAAGTTATAAAATCCAGGTTAAAAATTATTCAATTTCCAACTATTTGGATGGGTGAAGCCCGTTAGATTTAAGATAAAGCTTCATCCATCCAAAATTAAAAGTAAAAGTTACCCATCTGCCTTTAATGCATTATATACCAAAGGCCTCATAATTTATTGTGTTTCCTGATCCCTCAAGGAAAGAAGAGGTTTTAATAGGAAGCTGTGTTGAATTCAAGCCATTCATGTCATACATTATTTAGCTCCAACTATCATAATGGTATCTATGAACTTTCTTTGCTCATTATTTTTATGCTTGCTTTAACATAGCAAACTGCTTGTCCTCTTATTCTGTCAGATCCACCGAGCTATGCCCTGTTGGTCTGAATACTTGGCAGAGAGCCTTTGAGAACTCCTGAGACCCTTGTGCTGATTTAGTGGATGGCAGGCTTTTCTCTGACTTAGTCTCTAATGGAAGTACTTTTCAAGAATAGCCAGACCATTCCTTATTTCTGAGAAAAAAGGAAAATTAGTTATGTTGTAATACCATCTGGGCTTAAAATGCTCAAGTATAACTGGTGTTCCATGTAGATGAGGACACTTCACATTGACTATGCTAGCTCCGGAAAGCTATGTTTAGTATAGAGAAAAATAAAGCAGGGAGTTCCATGCCTCTTTTCCCAGGAAAGTGGACACAATCAGGAAACAGGTAGAATTAAGAATAAAAACTTATTACTCAGGAATTTGCCATAATAGAGGAAGAAACAGTTGTGCAAGGGAAGAACATTTTGAATTTGCACTTAAATGAGCTATATGATCATGGGCTAATGCCAAGCTCTCTGACCCTTTGTTTCATTCATCAACATGAATCTGAAAGAGATACATGAGATATATGAACATTGTAAAGCAGGTGGAAAAAATGGCATGTAACTTAAATAGTGTTAATATTTCCCTCAGATTAAACTTTAGACAGGCTTCTTCTAGACTCTTAAGCCCAGACCTTTCTTTCTTTAGAGAATTTACTTTAGAAAATTGGTGATTGTGAATTATTTCTTTGCCCCTTTAAGATGTAAATTTTAAACCTCTTGCCAGTTTTACAACCCAGGATTCTCTCAAGGACTGGGGAGCCATCCCCTTGAAGTTTATTCATCAAGGAATATAGCCCCCTATCTCTCAGTCTCTCAGGGAAAGTAGCTGCCTAACATCAGTGGCTGCCTTGCTCCTTTCATGAAGATATGAGAAAGTTTGCTTTTCCTTTGGGTAGGCAAATTAGCAAATACAAATGGCCTTCTATTCCCCCTCCATCCACCTCCTTCCAGTTCTTGAAAACTCTTTGGCCCTTTGCTTCAGCAGAGTTGAGATCAGATAGTGCTGGTTTCTCTCCCTACCGCATAGCCTCTACCTGTTTAATTTCATCCAGTGCGATTTTTGCTTTGACACATGCTAGCAAAGTCTCCTTGTGCTTACTTATTATACACATGGCAGCATTCACCTTTGTTGGCCATCCTTGTTTGCTGAAAAATGACCCAAAGTCTGAGTAAATCATTAATATTGCTTGGTAAGTCCTTTCTCAGCAGATCTCACTGAACACAATATTATTCAGACAGCTCTCATTCTGCACACAGACACTGAAAAATGGCTAATTTTATTGGCACATTTCATCCTAGTAATATTTACTCATTTTTAATTATTAAATCCTCTCTTTGCCTAAAAAGCCTCCAAAAACAACAATAAAATATCATTAATTAAAAGTGAAAAAAGTAATGAATTTGCAAGATACAACCCAACAGTAGCAAGAAAAAAGCATTAAAAGGGGAATAAAACCTTAGAGACTGTAGACGAGGGATCCTATCTCAATAGAGTGATTTTTTTCATAAAGATATTTTAATACTTAACCATAAGTATAAATTTCTTATAAATAAATTAGAAATTTTAGAGTGTGTTATGAATGCTTTGTAGTTTTTAGAACAGTTTGTAAAATGAACACAGTGAAAATAGTCCAAAAATGGGAACATATGTAGGTATCTTAAATGCACACACACACATTTGCAAACATTTGATTTCACTTTTTCTTTTTTTATAGTACCTAATCTGAGTCTTTTGGGTAATGCATAGTAGATAGATGTTTCCATATGAGAGTAAAAATAGGTTTCCAAAATGTGTATCTCCTTAATAACAAACTAAATTATTTCAATAGTGTGTCAGACTAGGACTACAAAAAAATGTTTTCTCGTTTACAAAGTATGTTCCTTATTTATGATAGAGAAAAACTAACTTCTCTGGCTTTCTAAAATCTGTGATACACCCTGGAGGGTTAGTGAGCTATTACATGGTGGTCCAGATGAGGGACCAATTTTGCTTAATCCAAGTGTGCATGGCTTAGTAGCATCCAAAGAAATGTAAGCAAGCATGCATACTCCTGAGTTGATTCAATGACTGTACCCACTTGTTTTCAACACAGACTTGACAGTCACAGTGCTGCTCATTGAGTGTGCTGGGTGTAGTGCTGCTGAGGAGCTGTTGGCTTCATTAATACAAGTTTAGTAACATCAGCAGTGTGTTCATCCTGTCTCTGTGTAGTACACTCTGTGCAGTAAGAAAATTAACATAGACTTCTAGAATATTATAAATTTGATACAACTATTGAAATGAAAGTCTCAGTCAACAATTTGACAACACTAATGAACTGTTCCCTCCCTTCTCTTTCCAGCTGTTCCCCAAACACACACACACGTGCATGTACACACACATGCACACAAACTACAGGATATGCAAACAGTGCTACAGCCAAGAAGATCATGGTACATGACGATTGAGACAACTTTTTAAAAATGTAAATCAAGGAGATTGAAAGCTTTCAGTTTTTAATTTGTAAATAGTTAATTAGCCAATTAGGTGAAAATATGCTCTTCAAATGATTTGAAAGATATCCATAACTTTGAAGCCGACTGAGAGAATATTTCTACACATACATCTCACTGTTGTAACTTCTGAAGTTTCTACAAGTGAAAATAGAATGTATTACTATTTACTTTCATACAGATTGACCATATATTGAACTAAGTTTGTTTATATGTAATTTTATTTTGTAATATGATTATGATTGCAAAAGTCCCTGGGAGCATATATCTTATTTATTTAATATGGGACTTTATTTGGAGAGATGACAAACATGAGGGTAGAAGAAACATTATTAATTTAATATTATTGTCATTAGGGATAAATTATGAAACATCTGTGAAACAATGTGTATCAAATTTACCCATAATATCAGTACTTTCATTATGAAAGTCAGTGTAGCAAACTAATTAAAAGCATGATCCTTGAAGTCACAAGAACCTGGGTTTGACTCCAGATCAAGTATGAGCTTTGTGATACTCAGTTAGTCATTTGACAATTTTATACCACAGTGTCTTCAATACTATAATGGTATATTGTATCATTTAATATTTAGTTATGTAATATATAGCTTTGCTGTGAGAAATAAATAAATGTATATACAGTATAATTTTGTACCACCTGGTATGTGTTAAAACTTAATAAATATGAGATACTGCTACTAAAATTATCCTTCCTAGCAATATACACAAAATCATCCAATCTTTTTCCTGTATTTTGAAAGTATAAATCTGGTAGTTATCAATTTGTATCCTATTTTTTCACTTAATCATTTTTCATTTTTACACAGAAATCACACATTTTCACATTGGTCACTTTTTCATTTATTTTTCCATTCTGTATTGAAAAAATGATTCTTGAGTACCTACTATAGTCTGATATACTGCTAAGAGTTGAGGTTAAAATAATGAGCAAAATAAATATTGTCCCTGCCCTCCTGGGACTGACAGTCTTAAATGGAAGGAAGGCACAGATAAGAAACTCCTGCAAATGACTGTCATGTTGCAGTTGTGCCAGGTGCCCAAAGGAGAGCCACAGGGTGGTGTGATCTGTCCTCTCCATAGTGTGGTGTTTCCCCCACAAACTCTTGCTGAAGGGTGAACTGAAGGGTTATTAGGTTAAAGTTATGTGGGTTAAAATGACAAAACAAATAACTTCAGTAAAACCCCTGGTGGCAGAGAATATGGAGATTATGTATAATTCTTTATTTCCTTGTTTTAATCCAGAGAGCAAAGAGAATACAGTGAGGATTTTATCAGATTTTTGTTTTGAAAAGATTTTTTCACTACAGGTGAAGAACAGATTCATAGGAGCTGAGGTGTTAAAAGACCACTTGGGAAATTTAAAATAGTTCAGATGAAAATAGAGGTTAGTATGGGCTATGTTCCTAGTAAACATGACAAAAAGTATATGGCTTAGAGAAATATATGGGAGGTAACACTGATTCAGTGATGGATTAACTATGAGGGAGTCTTAGAGTGGGAGATGAAATAATGACTCGAGATTTGTGCAGATTTGTGATGATGGTGCCATTTTCTGAGCTAGGCAACACTGGATAAGGGTCAGATTTGTTCACCTTCATCAGGGGTAGTTACAAGATGCCTTGAGACATATAAGAACTATTAAGAACCATGTTATTATGGTCTTTATACTGGAGATATCTAATTACTGCATTTTGTTCCATTGATTGTATACACTTCATTTTATTTATAATTCCTTCATTGCTGAACAGTTAAACTCTTTTTTTTCTCACTAAAATAAATAGTAAAGCTGTGATTGAACATCTTTGTGCCTTAGCTTTTTCCTTATTTCAGATTATTTATCAGGGGTAATATACTAGAAGTAAAAGTCTTAGACTAAAACTTCTTTTGCATTTAATGAATATTGCCAACTAGTTTGCCAAAATGTTGTAATTATTTACACTGTCCCTAGCAAAACATAACTGTGCAAATTTAATTACACCCTTCTGCTCCTGACAAGTTTGATAAACCACTCCTTCTACCCCATCACAAAGTCTCTATTAAGGGAGAAAATAAACCTCTCCATATCCCACCTGAGGCCAGCCTTCTGAGATTTCTAAGTGCTTTATATTTCTTTTCCCATATTGATTAAGAATAATGCCTCTGCTGTTAAAGTAAACTCTGCTGACAGGGTGACATCACCTGTTGCATCTACTGAACAACCACACTGAAGCAAATAGGCAGGAAAATAATACTTTATTCAAAGTCTAGGTCATCATCCTATTTAATTTCTAGTATTACTTAAAACAATATTTTCCTTCAAAAATGCTACTTGATAAAATTAAAAATTCAAATCATTATGTAGAGAATGCTCCATATATATTGAATTATATGTGTTTATGAATGTATATCTATAATTCTATATATTAGGAGAATATATATACAGATATATGTGTGTATAAAATTCTGTGTGAAAAGAAAAGATATATGTGTGAATATATAAGAAAAGATATATTCTGTGTGAATGTGTATATATATATGTACGTGCATATAAATGTGTGTGTATATACACATTTTCTCCTGACATATAGCCCCACTTTCCAAAGGCAAATAATTTTAACATATTTTTCTACCCTTTCAAATATTTTCTTGTTTTTATTGTACAATTTTATTAACACAAAGAAATCATATTATATCTACATTTAATAACTAGTTTTTTTATTTTAGATAATTATTTGATATATATTTTTATATCCTTTGTCTAGATGTTCATAATTTTTAGTGTCAGTTTCTATCCCTGGACATGTAGGTTGTTTCCATTTGTTTTTGGCTTTTACAAAAATGGCACCATGGTCAAATTTATTCATAGATATTTATACCTGTCTAAATATATTTTAAGGATAAGTTCCTTAAAGTGAAATGGCTGAGTCAACATGTACACATTAAAAATTTGGGTATAGCTTTATACATGTATATATATGTATATATGAATATCCCTCTTCTAAGGAAGTCCTATCAATTCAATTCTCATTTTAAAGTATGAGTTTACATAGTGGTTGCTGGTAAATGTTCAACAACTGGCTCTTGGCTTTAAAAAAAAAATAACCTTATTGATAGTGATTGACAAATTCCATGGTAAGTATCTTCTAGACAACACCAATTTCAAGCTACCAACACGCTGTCACTGAAGTCAGAGTTGGGCAAAATGAGCAAAATTAACTCTGATATCTCTAACACACCATGGATTATGCCTTCTGACAACCCCTTAACTGTGGTTGCTATCCAACTTTTAAATATTTTCCGTTTGATACATTAACAGAGCTATTTCTTTTTATTTTAATTTGCATTTATTTAATACTAAATTGATAATTTTTCATAGGTTAATTGGTTATTTAATTGGTTTATTGTTAGCTGTGTGCTCCTGTCTTATGCTTCATTTATATGGGACTATCCATCTCTCTATTGTTAATTTGAACCACTTCTTTCTGTAGTAAGAAAACATCCCTTTTCTTAGAAGTTGTCAATATTTGTCTCACTTGTCATTTGTCTTTTAACTTTTATTGTGATTTTGTATTTGCATGTGGCAGAGTTTTTAATTTTTATGAAATCAAATGTATCAATCTTTTTTTTAGGCATTCAAATTTATAATAATTAGAAATGTATACATAGCTAAATTACTATATTTGGGTATCCGTTTTCTTAACTGTTAAGTAGGACCTGATGGCTATAAGATATTTCTTCCCAGTTTGAATACTATATCTTTTAAAACATTTTTGCTTCGGTCCCTTAAAGCTGAATTATTTTTCTGAGAATCAATTCTTACAGAAAAATTTCACTCAGTGAAATAATTCACCATTCACTAGCAATATGCTTAAGAACAAACCTTCAGTTGTATCCTATTCCTATTTCTTGCCAAATGTATTAGTATGTGGAAAATTCCCAACCAAATGACTAGGTTCTTTCTGAAAGTGAGGGCAGTGCCCGTTTTGTGGTTCTAACAGGGAGTATGGGGGGTGTCTTCTAGTGGGGGGATGGGTTTTTCCTCATGGGTATGTTTCTATTTGTATTTATGAAATCTCACCAAATAATTCTTCTCATGTATTTGTGTATTCTCTAACTTTTCCTCATAACTTGCCTATATTTTTTCATAAAACAAAGACAAGTACAGATGTAAACATAAGCAACTTTCAAGTCATGATTTCTTACCAGTTGAAGATGAGCTGTTGTAAGTAATATAGATATACGACCCGTAATCTTTTCTTTATCTTCAAATTCATACTTCATTTTTCTTCCAGGATATTAGGATCAGAGGACTTTAGATGCAAGATAATGGACTAGATTACACCACATTAGGATACAAGCAGACCAGAAAAATGTGTGTGTGTGCGTGTGTAATTTAGCTGCAGTCTTTTCTCATCCTGCAAACTGGTTGTGTCTGAAAATGCTGCTCATAAATTTGGAATTTAAAATGTATTTAGTATTTAAAAATATGAGGATCCCAGGTGAATTCTTAAATTTCTATTTAACAGATTAAGTACCTAAAAGAAACACTAAAGGAATGATAAGGAACAGAACGTGGATCCTGGGAATCAAGCCACAGTAGTTAGAAGACTTCTTCCCTCTTATCTCTTCTATTGCTATTCTCATTGTTACTGCTCAAGGTTATTGAGGGCTGCAGTTATAGAAAAGGAATGATGAAGAGGTTTATTAGCAGTAAGAAGAAATGGAGAAATACAAGTCAAGTCCTTTACATATTCATTCTACCTCAGGGCTCTGAGTCAGCAACAGGCAGATGTAGTATTCCAAAATAGTGATGCGTTTCTTTCCTTTCTTCTTTGTTCCTTATGTCTCCCTCTTCTATCTCTCTGCTCATATCTTAGCACATCAGATCCAAATTCTGATAATATGGCCTTATAGCAAGGTAGGAAGGAAGAACCAGGCTAGTGTATATGTGATGGTTGTAGGGTAAGAAACTGTGTCTGATGGGGAGAGAACTATAGTAATTAGGGAAAAGCTGAGGGATAAACAGAGATTCTGCAAAATGAAGTGGTGGCGAGACAAGTAGCTCCTTTTGGGTAGGACATGAAAGTGGGTGTTTCCAAAAGCTTTAAAAAAACTTATGTTTTTTAACAGAAGATTCACAATAAAACTAAGAGGCAGGTGAAAGATTCTCCATATACCTCCTGCCCCTGCACATGCGTATCTTCCACCATTATCAACATCCCCTATTAAAGTAGTACATTGTTATCATTGGTGAACTTACATTGACACATCATAATCACTCAGAGTGCAGAATTTATATTATGATTCAGTCCTGCCTGGTGTTCTATACATTCTGTAAGTTTGGACAGTGGGGAGGGTATAGCTCAAGTGATATGCTTGGCATACATGAGGTCTGGGTTCAATCCCCAGTACCTCCTCTAAAAATAAATAAGTAAACCTGATTACCCCCCCCCAAATATGTATGTGAGTTTAGACAAATGTATAATTAAATGTATCCAACATATGATATCATGAAGAATAGGTTCACTGCGCTAAAAAATCCTCTTTGCTCTGCTACTCATCCTTCTTTTCCCTTAACTCTTTGAAACTACTGACCTTCTTATTCTGTTCATAGTTTTGTCTTTTATAAAATGTCATGTAGTAGGAATCATACAGTATATAGCCCTTTGAGATTGGCTTCTTAATTTAGTAATATCTCTGTAAGGCTCCTCCACGTCTTTGCATGGCTTGATACCTCATTTCTTTTCATTGCTGAGTAATATTGCATTTTATGATGTACCATAGTGTATCCATTCACCTGCTGAAAGATATCTTGGTTGCCTCCAAGTTTTGGAAATTATCAGTAAAGATGCTGTACACATCTACATGCAGATTTGTGTATGGACCTAAGTTTCCAATTCCTTTGGATAAACACCAAGAAACGTAATTGTTGAATTATATATTGAGTGTGTTTAATTTTGTAAGAAACCACCAAAATGTTTTCTAAAGTGGCTGTATCATTTTGCATTCCCACCAGCACTGAGTGTTCCTGTTGCTCCAAATCCTTGTCAGCATTTGGTGTTGTCAGTGTTCTGGATTTTGGCCATTGCTTTAAGTGTGTAGCCAAAAGCTTTTAAATGTTATGAAATATGACTAATGGTTTTTAAGAGCATTGATTAAGTAGTAATAGCACTGATGAGGCAAGTCTGTGATTTTACGTCAAACCACACGTTTTTCTATTGGTGTTTTTGTCTTCAGTAGCAGCATGTTACTAAATGGAGTAAATTTATAGAACTTAGAACCTTAAAATCTTTGAGTTTTGTACAATCTTACCAAATTCAGGAATCTCCTCTAAAAATACATTAAAGTCAGTGGTACAGACTGATTGCATGATTTTATTCATGAGATACCTTCTCTGCAGGGATCATTCTCTCAGTAGCAACAAGGGAGACAGTGAAGTAAGTGTTTGAGCATATGGGCTCTGGACAGATTGTTTTGTTCCTGCCAGCAGGATCTTAGACAAGACATTTAACTTCCTTTATATTTCAGTCTCCTCACCCCCGAAAACAGGCAAAATAATAGAATATTTTAATTATTGAATTACAGAAAATGCATGTAAGTTGATTAGGACATGCTGGTCCCTACCCAAATCTTGGTAAATTTCAATTGTTATTATTATTAAATATAATTAGATGGAAAATGGCATTTACTGAGCTAAAATGTTTACACTTGAAGTCCAACTAATTTCTCTTAAGATTGTCCAGGCTTGTTAACAAAGGATGGAAAGGAGATCTGTTTAGTATTTCATGACTATACTACTACCTTTCTCTTTTAATCTTGTTCTAAATTTAAATTACAAAGTTTTCACCTTTAAGGTTCATTACCAATCACCTACATACTTGATTTATATACATGTATTATCAAAGTAGGATGTGCCTCCAACCTGTTCTCCAGTACTGGAATATCTTTGAGGCTGTTTGTGAAATGTAGTGAATACAGAGGTCAGTGCCATAGGTATTGTGCCCAAAGTTAAGCCCACAGTATGAAAAATCATCACTCCACTCCTTACGTAATTCATTTTCTTCCTCTCATTATAACAATTTCCACTTTTAAAAAATGAGGGAAAAGTGTTAGTAAGAAAAATCACAAGGTATAAGGTATTCATGCTTTTCATGATAGAGCAATCTCATTTTGTTGATTTTTACTTTCTCATACAGACTCATGATTTGCCATGATAATTCACAACATTTGATCACTCAGCAATTACAGTGCCACCAGTGAAGCACTACATACAACTGATCCTGGGGTAGTGTTGGAAAGTAGATGTAGCCTTACAAATAGCCAGTCTATATTACCTAATCAGTATATCACACGTGTGGTGATGGAGATTCTAGTCAGTCATAAACAGCAAATAGGAAGAATAATAACTCTAATGCTAATTATACCCAGTGTATATGGATGTTTTTCTTGTGATAGAAGATTCCAGAAGGGAGTGAGACATAAGTCTCACTAAGTGCCTTTCATCTCTTCCAGTAGGAACAACAGCTTGCCTTTGTCACAGACATAATTTATGACTACAATTGGCAAGACTATAAATATGTCACATCTCCTGAATGTTATCGAGACCATTTTCTCATTGGCCACATGTTACTAATTGTACTTAGGTCTCCTTGGAAATTCTATATGAAAACTAAGAAGATGTTTGAAAAATCTTTAAAATGTGTTCACTTGCCACTAGCTCACTAAATTTTAATTTGAAATTACAAATTAGAACCAAAAATTATGCTTCCAGTATTTTTTTTTAAACAGATCAAAACTCTCCCTAGTGAAACTTTAAGACCTTCAAGGGTGAGCAATGGTGTTCTTAGGTGATAGTTTATAAGAATCTGACACGATGTATAATGAATGACAGACAGTTCTTAAAAGACTTGACACTTTTTTTAGGAATTATCACAGAGCCACACATTTATTGTAACTATGATGCTTTTTTTTAAGGCTAGGCTATGCTCTTATCCCTTTTATCTTTCTTTGTAGCAGAATTTAAGGGTCCAACTTTGTACCATTAGTTCTCAAAAGATGACACCTTCCAATCTATCCTTTGGATTTCTTCTTCCAGCAGTTGGTGTGGTTTATGACAATGATTTCCCAAAACTTTTCTTTGGTTACCCTCAAAGATAGGCATAAAGGACTCATTCGTTTTATGCACTTTACTGTATTTTCTAAGGAAAAACTAATGGGAATTCTAATAAATGGAATAGTAAAAGTACACAAGTCATAAATAAAAATGTCCAAGTAATGAGACAGTGCTTTTACATAACCCCTTCACTTAAGAAAAATTTTATGTATCATTGATTTTTTTCTTTAATATGAGGTTCTGAATTTGAGTTCTGTGTCTGCCAAAAATATTTTTTTTCCAAATCTTGGACATTAAAAAGCATAATTGACTAAAGTCCCGGCTTCTGGATTTTGAGATCTACCTACATTTTTGAGTTGAGATATTCTCCCCATGTTGATGACTAAGCATGGCTGGGATACTGAGGCAAGCTCATTCATTCCTGGGAGATAAGGAATTCCTCTGTCAGGCAACTTGGCCTTAAAGATTTCCCAACAGCCTTGCTGAACACCCTAGGACTCCCTGCAGTCTAAGACTCCTCTCCCCACCTTCCTTCCTTCCCTCTCAGTTTCACAAGAATCAGAGCTACGTTGTCATCTAGTAGCTGTCCCAGCACCACCTTCCTTCTTGCCCTTTTAATTTGGCCACACAATCATTTTGTCGAATAAATCTTTTTTTCCCCATATTGAAATCTGCTTCTCAGAAGACCTAAACTTATACAACTGCCCATGAGAATGTGTCTCATTCCATCACTGGGGAAAAAAAAAAAAAGAAGAAGAAGAATAATTTAGATAAAACACATGTAAGAAGGAGTAAATATGAAAAAAAAAAAGTCAACAGGATATTTTATTAGAAATGAATAATATTTAACATAAATTTTCTTAGGAAAAGGGATTGTGGTTATAAATTAAATATTCTAGTAAATATTTGCATTTATTGAGTTTTATAGATCATACATGTATATAAGTAAGTTGTAGTTTAGAAAAGGTTTATTAATACCTAGTTGATAATTTCATAGCAATCTTTATAGAACCTAAAGGCACATTTAAAGAGACATAAAATTATTTGTCCTTTTCCTTAAGGAATGTGCTCAGAATGCCTCAAGTTAAGAGGAATTAAAAGTGCCCCTAAAATTTACAGGTTTCACTATCACAGATTCTGTCTTTGTTCTGTGACTTCTGCTACCTTAACTAATCTACACTATTTTTCCAGCTAAATTTTTTTTTTATCTGAGTTGTGAACTGTTTGGAAACAGGGAGAGAAGCAAAAATTGACAAACCACAATAAAGTGATATCCTATCAGGAAGGTTTAAAACCATTCTACCTTCTGTTTCAATTACCAGTGACAAGCTAGGCATAAAACATGTCATAAGAAATATCATTTACTGGATTAATTTGTCTCACCTCTGTTGAAAAACAACAGTCCATAGCAGGATTCTGATATTTGTTGCTTCGAGAAAATGCAAATCAAACTGTCCTAGTTCCAAGCATATTTATAATCCTCAAATTAAAATGTTAGTTAATACACAAGATGTTATGACAACTAACATGAAGTTGAAAACAGAAAAGGGACGGTTTAATGATCCAATCACTTATGATTGCAATAAGTAATGTACAATAATATTCTATAATACAGTTAAATTGTGGGCTTCTAAAAAAGTATAGGAATTCCTCTCAGATTATAGAAAAATACAGCAATGATGAAATGAAAAGTAATTCCAAGAAAGAGAGATTAAAATGAAGAAATGAAAAAAATCTAGGAGAACTAGAGATGTGTATCTGGAGAAATTAAATAAATTTAATTGGTTGGAGCCAAAGTTCATGAAGAGTGTTTTTACGAATAATATTGAAAAAGGTAGCTAAGTATGACTCATGGAAGATGTTGAAATTACTGTAAATAGTGTATTTCTTTTTGTTTAAACCAGTGTTTCCAACTGGTATATAAGGAGGTACACACTGAAGGCCCAGTAAAGGGGACAGTCTCAAGGAATTCACTTTGGTTGAATGTTTCTGAGAGCTCAAGAGGGAAAGTCTGAGGAAAGGGATTCAATTCCATGAATAGTCATACCATTTATCATTTACCTGTGCCAACAATTGCAGAAGTAGTCTCCCTTCATTCATCTTATCTAATTATCATAGTAACCGTATGAGTTAAATATGATCAAGTTCATTTTGCTGGTGAGGAATGGCAGCTTAGTGGGACTGAGTAATTGTTTTAGTCATATGTTGAGTAGCAGGGCTGAGATGCAAACACAGATCTGTAGGACTTCAAAGCCTATTTTTTAACCATTGCACTGTTCCACAGAATGTATGACTTTATACAAAATTTACATGAGATGATTAAGGAGTTAAGAAGTGAATAAGTGGTCAGAAAATAAAGCAACTAGAAAATAACTTTTGAGAGGCTTTGGGGTTAGTAAGGAAATGGAGGAAAGCTTGAGAAATGAAAGGATCAAAGTCTTTTGATTGTTGTGGTTTGCAGAGTGTGCGTGATTCTAATGTCTCGAGTCTTGCTTTTTTAGTACACGTTGCCTATTTTCTGCCCATTTTAAATATCCACGAAGTTTAATATAAGCCATTGCCTTCCCCTTGCCTGTTTTACATTATTTTAGTTGACATTTAAGAACATCTTTGTATCTTAATCAGGGCCTTCTCATCTTTTACTAGAAACTGAGGGTTGGGGTTTTATATTTTCTTTATTATCTAATTTCAAGTAATGCAATTTGGGGCAAGATACATTGTCTTTCTTCCTTAAAAAGAATAACACAGTAAAATAGGTATGAGGGTTTTTGGTACAGATAGTTTTGTTTGTTTGTTTGTTTTTTAAAACATAAGCTCTAATGTCAGTGGGAATTTTCAGCAACTAACAAAAGCAATAAAACTGAAAGGAGAAATCTTCTGAAGAAGACTCATGAGGGGGAGGAGGAACTAGAGGAGGAAACTGAGGATTACAAGGGAGAATAATGCCGTTTGGGGAACATGAGGGCTGAGGCCAAAAACTGTGGGAGCTAAGATCCAAACTTGTCACGGTGTCCTGTTACCAGTCAGTACTTATCCCAAGCCAGGGTGCCTATGTACAAGCAAGTAAATCTCCAGCATTGGTGCAGTTTGGGGTTCCGTAACTTATCCAGTTCTACCAAAATGCAGCAGGAAGAACCTCCTGCAACCACAGGAAAGGAATATTCCAAATATCCAGTAAGGTTTGTGGCCTTAACCTCTTTCATCGTTGTACCTGCTTCTCTCCCAAAGAATCTGGAACGTACAGCAATGTAAACACACTTTGAGGAAAGACCCAATGTTTTTGAAAGTTAATAGGGTAGGAATTAGATGCAATACTTAAGAAAATATAATGTTTAAAAAAATCTTACATTGTTTAACACAAAAAAACTTTATTTTTACTAAGCAGTCCAGTGCTGTTACTCCTGATAGGAGACTCTCCTCCAAGGGCTTTTTGAGAGATCTGGCCATTTGTGGCTTCAAGGTCGCCATGGGCCTCTACGTGAAGCCACGCGGGGGAAAACACAGATGATGGTGTAGGCAAGAGAGATTTTTATGGGTGTGGTCTAGAAGTAATATTTTTTACTCTTACCCATAACTCTGCCTAACACATGCTACACCTAAATGCAAAGGATGCTGGTACGTATGTGGCCAGAACAAAGGGACTGAATTTGGCAATCAGCTGCTAGTTGCTGCCACTAAGAGGAGAAAGCAGTATTTTAAAGTTGTCAGCAGCTTTTTGTCTTTTTCCAGGCAAAAACTGTTTTTTGATTTAATGGAAAATGTTAGTGGGCATTTTGTTTTTGCAAAAGAAAAGCCAAGTGGCAAGGTGTTATAGATTAATTCAAGCTAAATTACTTTGCACAGTAATTTAAAAGTTTATCCTAATTGTAGATCATTTGCATTTCCAAAATTTATCAAGATTTTGATTGGAGGTGGGCAAGTGTCTGGGAGTAGAAAATAACATTTTTCCTCTATCACTGCCGTAATCTAGAGAAGATAAAAGTAGAAGTCAGGTTCAAAATATCACCATTGTGGGAGATGAACTGCCCCTTGCCATCTGACATCAGAAGAATGGACAGTAAAGCAAGAGAGAGCCTAAAAGACTCACCCTGTAAAGACTCATCATTTGTGGTATCCAGGAGAATTTATGGCACCTGTTTGGTGCTAACATTTTCTCCTCTAAGCTGTAATTTTCTCCTGCTATCTCCAAGCTTTCACTAAAGTTTGGGTTAGAATTACAACTTGGACTAAGCAGAGTTTTGTAGAATTAAGGGAGAAATCTGCTCCCATGTTTGGAGTAAAGAATTATGGGCAGACTAAAGCAGGCTGCAAAAGCCAGTAGCTAGGTTATCTGCAGGGACTGGAGCACAAACCAAGAGCCCTTTCACTAATGACTAGAGGATTGTGGTCAAGAAATACTTAGGCAGTGGAACCCAATAAAAACTATGAAACTAAGCTTTCTGTATTCACATAGCATAGACATTCTTAAAAATATTTTTCTTATTTATGAGAGAGGCCTTATTCCTCAGTGGTAGAAAGATATCTACGGGATATCAGAATTAATATATCACAGAATATCAGTACATGATTCCAACACTATAATTTGAGTTAAAGTTTTGCTTTAGATTGTATCACACACTTCGTGATTCTGACTGTATTTACTCAAAATAAATATGATGTGTAATTCATATTTTGGGGTAATGTAAGGTAACTTAATGTTCTCTGGAAACTCTAATGTACTATACAAGTATAAGGGATAGGCATCCACACTGAAAATCACAAATATTCCTATGTATTATTATCTTATTGTCTAATAAAAGGTCAGTTTTCTTTCTGATGTTTTGTGCAATCAATTAGACTGTTTCTCTATCCCTGCATCACAGAAACCAATAATAAAGTTTTCATTTCAACTGAAAGGAAAAGTAGCAGGGAAATATTTTTATTTTTTTTTCTCAATTGGATCAGATAAGGAATAGTTTGCTTACTACTGCTATAGGGGGAAAAGTTCATCTCTGCTGAATCACCAGGCTAAATAGTGGATGTGTTAATCGGAATTGCATCCAGGCTGTTTTAAAGGTTAAAATCTGCTCAAAGCCATGAAAATAATTTAAATTAAAAAATAGATCTTTCTCTTACCATGTTGCTCTGTATACTTTCAAGTCAAAAGCACAAAATGTTCATTTAAAAATGTATTGAGTTATCAAAAATGCAATGCAAAAATATGATATTTAGGTAGAAAAGGTCAGATTTAAAAAAAAGCAGGAGTCTCAAAAACTTGAAATGTCAAGATTCTGGGGAAAACTATGAAATAATTTTTAAGCTTACTATTTGAAACCATTTCTTATGAAGTATAAGGGAAATGCAGTATAGCATACTTTTACAGCTCTTTGTCAAAGGTGTGAGTGATAAGTTCTCTCTAAGGAGTAATATTTCAGGGGCACAGAGTTGGAGGCTGTCTTTAAAGGTATGAATTAAATAATAAATGCTACTGCTTTGGTAATCTTGGATTTTGGGGGAGCAATTTGGCATCTCTGGAGTTTTTAATACAAAGATAACTCTATGAATATGTATGAAAATACACCTAGAGCTTCTTAATATCTTTCTTCTTTCAAATGTTCCATGAACTTCAGTAGAAGGAATTAATTTAACTACATAAAAATGTGTTTTTGTTTTTGTTGTTTTTGAGGAGAAACAGAATAAATAAATCAAAAGTTCAAAATAATAACTACGCAAAAATCGAATATTCACCTCAACTATAGACAATTTTTAGCAAATTAGGTCATTGATTGCCAGTGGTACAAATAGACAGACTTGATTTCTGAAACTTTGTATTTTTCTGAAATTGTGAGGTCCTATATTCCAGTTTTGAATGCTGCCCCTCTGGCCTTCTTGAAATTTACAGTCTACTTCTGTGTGGATTAGTGGATATTTAGAATACAATATTTATTTTGATTTTAGGATATTCAGGGATTCTGCACAGCCTCAGAATTCCATGAAAAGGAGAAAGCAAATAAAAACAGAATTGTGAGGAGAGTAATGTTGGCTTTTTTATTGGCGAGTGTTCTCCACTAAGATTTCAGGGACAGGACAAAATTCTTGGTGGGAAGAAGAACAAAGTTTGTCCCATGAGAGGATGTTATTCATTTCCACTTATGTGGTACGATCTGTAGAACTCCAGACCAACTAAAAATGCTGCCTAACATTTTCAAAACTCCTTTCCTTGTATTAAAAGAAGCAATGGCTTTAAGGTGTGACTTATGCAACAATGATTGATACCCCTGGTTTAGGGCATTATCTGTGTCATTTCCCAAGCAGAGATTCAGATACTGTGAAGGAGCTGAAGAAATACTTGATGGCCTAATGGAAAATTGAAGAGAGGGACATAAAGTAAGAAGAAAATTCTACCTAAAGGAAATAAATTCTTATTTCCTTACAGTTTCTTCTAGAGATACCAGTAAAGAAAATTGGCTTAAATAACTGATTTTTGGAGTTTAGAAAGTTTACTTTCACTCTTTCCTTTTACATTAATGGATAGTAATCAAACAGAAATCCAAAAATACTTGTTAAACTGGAAGGATTTCTTCCTGATTGACAGTATTACATACAGAATTCACATATAAGGTACAATCTTTGTTTCACCTTGAGACACTTTGGGGGACATCACCATGTTTAAAATAGCCTGTCTCTAGAGGTTCAGACACAGAAGTCTCACACCAGGCAACTTTTTGTTTAGAAATACAGATTCAGTTTGAAAGGTGATAGAAGATAGAAGAGAGATTAAAAAAAAAAAAAGGAAAGAAAAAAGAACTATTTTTCTTTGTGGGTATATATTCTCACCACTTGGAAAGTATCTTCATCCTTGCCCACCAGTTCCTCCATTCTCCTTCTCCTGGCTTCCTCCTCTCATGAATCCCTTTTATTCTTCAAGACTTAGTTTTAATTTCCTTCACAGGCAATTTCCCTCCTGTGGTACTGTATACATATTTTTACCGTTACATTGGTTCCATTTCATGATGATGTGAATTGTCTGTATTCCTACTGAAGTAGAGATCCTCATGGTTTTATTTTTCTTTTTCACACAGACATCTAGTAAATGTACATGGTAGGTATTCCAGATGTGCTTAAAAGAGAGTGAGGATGAGTGGCACAAATGAAAATTGTGCATGCAAAAAAAGCTGTTTTCTAATTGATGCCCTATATACTTTTTTTAAACATTTTTTATTGAGTTATACTCATTTTACAATGTTGTGTATATACATTTTTATTAGAAATAGGAATTCGTAACTAAAAAGTAGGGATAATGTTGTGGTTGAGGAGAAACTTTGCTTGGGGTGTATTGAAATCTCCTGGTATGATAGTGGACTGACTAATTGATTTCTGTTTGTCAAAATATCTAATTTTGTTTTATATCTTTTGAAGTTATGGTATTGAGTATATAGCAAATTATAATGATTATACATTTTTGGTGAAAAACATTTTTCATTATTATATGGTGGTCCCTAATATGGAGTCAATGTCCAGTCAGGAAAAAAACCAGGAAGAAACCATAAAAAGTGATCCAAACAGAGGGAATTTAAAACCAAAAATTAAGTTAAGTAGGATATTTGAAAGACCAACAGGGGATGTTAAAGTAGCCCAGGAATTAGCAGCAGAAGGAGGCTACTACCATGCTTAGATTGGAGGGAAGAAGGCAGGAGCTGGAAATAACTGAGCCAGAAGCAGGGAAGATTCGTTTAGCTCCAGCTTCAAATACAGACAGGAGGGAACCACTGGGGGACACACAGCCCAAGGTGCAGAGAGAAGGGTTGAAACACTGATTCTCCCCTTCCTGCCTACTGCAATCTCCTGTTAATGCCAGTCTTTGATCAGATGACAGGGAGCCCAAGAGCCAGAACCCCTACATCAATGGGAATAGCCAGGGAGAGTCAGGAATGGATCCAAGGAAAAATAAGCCAGATTGAAGCACATCTTCTTTGTTCTCTAGTGCAAAATCTAAAGCATATTTATTATTTGGTACATTTTTGTTTGATATAGCTTTTTTCATCATTTTACTTCCAACGGTTTTTGTTCTCGTTTTAAGATTGATTTTGGTAAAGAGTAAATCACTGGATTTTTCTTTTATATTCTTTCTCTGCAATTTTTTTGGTAACTGAGCATTTTTATTTTCTACAATATTTGATCTTATTTATACCATCACATTGATATGTATTTCCATATATTTTGTTTTTCTGTGCCTTTAGTTTCTCTAGTCCTGCCTTTTACATAGAATGATTTTATTTTAACATTCTGTGTTTTTCTTTAACTATGTTAAAAACTATTTGTATTCTAGTCAGTTATGAGTTACCATGGAAAATTTTAAATGTTCACTATCTAAATGTTAACATTTAATCTTTGCCTCACTTATGATGTTCAGAATTAAAGTCATTTATCTTTTTATTCTCACCCTTTGAAAATACAAGGACCTTAATTCCAATTGCAACTCCATCTGTTTTATATACTACAATTATTAAGTTTGCTAGTTTCATATTACTGTAACTCTGTGTAGCATTATTCTTTTTGTTTTAGTCAGTATTTGTTTAGATATTCCCACATCTACTTACCAATACCTTTCTTCTCTTCATTCCTTTATAAATCTCAAGCCTAGTTTCCTTCTTTCTGAAGAACATTCTGTACATTTTTTTTTGTGAAGTCTCTTGGTGGCCAGACTAGAAAGTTCAATATCTACATTAATTCAAACTAATACACTTACTATTTATGTTCTTCTCCTCAGTCATACCCATTTCTGAAATATAATCCTTTATAGTTAAACAGAACCTAAAAAACGATTAATATCACATTTTGCAAAATGCAGTATATAAATCATTTTTTATTCCAGTTACATGTTTTCATTGTTAACTGACTTGTATTAGGCTTTATTTTTCTTCCATAGAGAAACCAAATAGGACAATTAAGAAAAAAGAGTTTAATAGCCCCTATAATTTCAAATAAGCAGGGAGGACAAAGTGGTCCATCTCTATCATTAGCGTGAAACTATCCATTTGTGCCTTAGCTGGTGTGAAATCACAGAACAGAACATTTCACTTAAACACAGGATCTGTTGGGATTTTCACATGACAACCCTCAGGGCAGAATGGTGAGTCGACTCAAGTGAGCAATTAAATATAGTTAATCTTTCTAGGTAATTGCAGTTATTTGTCGCTCTGGCAGCATCTCAGGATAGGTAATGAGGGCTAGTTTGGTGATTATGAGTATTGTCATTTTATTTACCAGTGGTAGAGATAGTCTACCACAAGCTGAATTATCCTTCTCAAATATGCCTTTTTTCTGTCCACATGACACAGAACACCTAAGTCTAGAGAGGCCATGCTACAAGATAATTGAATGTATTAAATCATCTCTAATCTGAGCATAATTTGTTTTGGAAATAATATCTATGTAATAAAAATGGTAAATGAAGATGTTTCAGTTACCTCTTATTCCACATCACTGTTCAGGTTTTACAAAACGGACATGGTGAAAGCTGTACTTTTACATTTTCAAGTAGTTTGTCCCCTGGTGCACAAAAACCTCACAAAAAATATTTACAAATAATACATATATAAAATAAGTATAAAGTAACATTGGGAATTTAACAGAAGTGTTTACAAGGTGATATATTTGGTTCTTAAAGGAATGGTAAAGGTAGTTTATTCCAGTATAAATTAGTATTCATTCAAATATATATTAAATGATATTGAATTAGTATTGATTTATATCCCATAAATACTATTAATAACTTACTTCAATTATCCATAAAGTTGTACTATGAGAAAAAAAGAAATGTATAATATGCTATTTTATATGGCAAGTATATATTTTAGTAGATTTTTTTTCAGGAGATATTTAGTAGTTTATCTAGCACATTAATGAATTAAGTAATCAAAAAGGTAAATCTGGAAGAAAATAATAAATTAGGGACTACACAGACAATAGCTATAATCTTCACTTATCATGCTCTGATATGTGGCAGAGAAGGTTAGACATCTGATATGTTTAATAAAGAAATGCATGCATTTTCATACCAGTAATATGACTCTTCTGTCATCCATCAACCTTCATTTTCCATCAATGCTGAAGTTAGCTGTAAGGCATCTGAGAGAAGAATGGCTTATAATTTACTGTCCCTTCAATTTTTCATTTGTACTTTTCTCTTTTCAGTACCTAACTAGGGTCAGTCTGTCAGAGTCTATATCCTAAGCAGTGACCTGAAATGATCCTTAAAATTTTAAGATGTGGCTGGTGATATCCCATTAGACAGCAAGTATGAGTCTCACCATCTGTTGGGTCATATTTTTAGTTAGATGAAAATGGAGATTCACCATGTGGAAATAGTCTAAATCAACTCTATCAGGACCCATTTTTCTTTGCCCTTTACTTTAGTGAAGAGGCCACTTAACGGTGAAAACCACAGAGTCGTAGCTGCGAGTAATTGGTATTGTAACTTCAAAATAATATTGATGATATCTTGCCATCTGATCTATACTACATCCAAACATTTCCTGCAAACCTCTGTATGGCTGTGTGTTTTTCAAAATTATGTTATAGATTTTAAAATTGAGATAGGAAAACATTAAAATAGCAAAATAAGTAAATTTTAGCTTTCTTTCTAAATATATGCTATAAAATAGTATATTTTCTCTATCTTGCTTATTATTTTCAAAGTTGGCCATTCAGAAAACAGTAAGTTTGAACCACTTACATTCACTATATCAAGTAAAACTAAATAGATCACTTATAATTTATACAGGATAGACACTTATGATGAGATGTTCGGAAAACCTTGTATGAATTCTTTATGCCACTTGATACTTAAAAATGGAATTTTTTACCTCTCCAGATTAAACATTTTAGTAATTCTTTTATATATGAATATCTTCTGTTTAATACTTACCATTTTACATTTGTAATAACTGTTCATAATAGCTCCAGATAGCCTGTTCTCTCAAGACTGATCCAAGTTTGGCAGAGTGAGAATTATCAGAATATTAGTGTTCTGCGAAATTTTCCCCTGCTACAGTGTTTCTATCATCATTCATAAATTGCTGTGGATCCTGAACTAAATTCCCAAATCTCTGAAATTTTTACTGCTTTTGGCACTTTGAAAATAATTTCAATTCACTTAAATATTGTTCCTACAAAATATAATGTGATCCCTTTGTCTCTCAAACAAAAATCTCACTCACTGGTTTTTCTACATATTGAATGTTCAGACATATGTTAGTCCTGTTAAGTGACTGGTATGTTGCTTTTCAGCCTTTTCTTTGTGATTTACATATATACATGCTGAGTTTTGCAACCATGTTTGCAAGTCTGTCAGAAAAATGAATGCAAACAAATTTACGTAAGATTCCAGGGGCAAGGAATGCATAAAATATTTACTTATCTAAACTTGTCACAGTGAGCCATCATCCACATGTGAGAATCAGTATTTGATATTTTTTTTTTGTATTCTCTGATTCCACTGTTTTCCGCTTTTAAATCTTTCCCTTCCATTTAACTCTCTGTCCAAATTCCCTTGTCAAGATGAAAAAGAACATCTTGTAACATTTTTAACAGGTGGCTAGTCTGTACTGTTTAAGATGACCAGCAATCTTGAGGCAATTTCATGGAGAATAAATGTTTTGGCATTCCTTTTGCAATCAGTTAGAAATGACTTTAAGATCATTATAAGGAATACTTCTCAGAGTATATTTGGTCGTCACTTGATAACATTCATCAATTTTCTGGAGTATTTTCATTTGTATGCTCTATAAAGAAGTTCACCGTTCTTCCACATTGAAGAATGTATATGTCAATTTTAGCTGAGTTATATTACTGCACAAACAAACTCCTCTCACATCTCAAGAGTTTACAACAACCAAGGTTCATTTCTCCCTAAAGCAATATGCCCATCATGTGTCATCTCTGGCCCTGCTGCATGACTTCATGTCTTCACTTTGACACCTAGACTGAAGAAGCAGCCTTCATATGGGACATCACCAGTCTCATGACAAGGGGAAAGCATCATATGAAGCACCTGTCAGTTCTTTGAGTGTCCATTCAGAAGTGATGCCTATCATTTTCTCTCAAAATTTCTTTCCAAAGCAAACTGCAACAATACCAGCTACCGTAGAGAATATTCTTTTCTGTATGGTTTCTACAATTGTTAAATAATTTTCTTTGGGTTCTTTATATAAAGTCATCAGAAACTTTTCAGTAAATCCGAATTACCGGTCTTAACAGAAAAAAAAAGTAACTTCAAAATGGTAGAGGCAGAGGAATTTTAGATTATTTGAAGATCTGTCAGTAAATACCTGATGAATGAATAAGTGCATGAAAACAAGCCAGTTACTTCAAAAAATCGTATGTAACATCAAAGAATTTGATGGCTTCTCCAAGTTATATAAAATCTCTTATTACTTTATAAGGTTTTACTATCCTCTCAAGCTCAGTAAATATTATTCCTGAGTTTACAATGCAGTCATAAATAACTAATGCCACTTTTTTCTTTAAATGACTAACAATCTTGTTTTGTAAAGATAAATGTTATACTATGAAATGAATGCATACTGCTCATGACGATTCATTGAACTTAGGTATTGAGAAACAATTACATTTTTCTTCTTGTTTATCCTAAGCTCTTCTCTGAGTATCTGCTTCTCAGGTTTGGGACTCCTCAAACCGTCCCTTTGTCTCTCCAAGTCTTCCCTCTGTAATACTTTACCAAGACTAGGGGGTTCCCCATCATCTAATAATGTAGTCTGTCTCCATGACTTCTAATTTCATTTTGTTTTCTTCTTTCAAATTTCTGTCATAGAATAGTATTTTTATGAAACAATCCATACTCATACATTAATGACCAATAGGTTAACAATCCATTATCAAGTATCGTATGTGGATTATGGGGTAGAAAACTTGAAGTAGGATCTGGGCTTTAACATGACAGATCATGGACAAAAGCCCATGAGCTTAAGGCTCAGCAACAATGCCAGTGATTTGTTACAGAATATTTTATAGTTGAATGGCAAAGTGGAGATGATGAAGAGTTACTCGTAAGATTCATAGGTAAGCTTTAATGAGCATTAAACACATCATGTTCTGAAACATGAGTAATCCTAAGTGTATTAGGTTACATAGGAATATTTTTCTTTTCAGAAACTAAAAATACATCAGAATAAAGATGGAATATCACTTGCCATCTTAAACATCTAAATTCTATGATAAGAAGTTTTATGAAGTAAGTTCATTTTTAGTTTAATATTATTTTATTATTTCAAGATGAGAAATTTTGGAATAATAACTAATCATGGAGCTGTTAGTTTATCATGTTAAGGATGATTTGGCCATACACTTAATCTGTTTCTATTCACATGATTAGTAATACACAGAGAGCCAGGGGACCTGAGAAGTCAGATCTCATTGCCAGTATTGGACACTATAAAAACTGCCAGTATTTTCAGAGTTTAGCATGTGTGGCTGGGATACCAGTGCCTCATTAACCTATCCGAAGACCTGGGCATGAGAACACCAAACAAATAAATCATGGGAGAAAAAAAAGACATAATCAAAATAAATATGTTAATGCATTATTTTGAAAAATCAAGTTGAATGCAAAAGTTAACAAAATAACAAAATTTTAAATAAAAACAGGATCAGTATAATGGGTCAGAGGGAAGAGTTTTTTTTTTTTTAAACTGGATTCTATAAAGGGGAGCTTCAGGCAGCCTGTGGACCACTATAAAATTGTACAAAAACTTGATGTGAATGGACATATTTAGATGTATATTCACAGATGTTTTCTAGCAAAATAGTGTGGGTTCCATTACATTTACAGGGGAGCCCCTCCCCCTGACAAGCTTAAGATTTACCAGTCTTCCTGCTATTATTTATATGAGCATCACATTTGAAAGTGAGTTAGGAAAAAAAGTACAAAAACAGGAGTTCACTTCTTGCCTAGGATGTAAACTTACTAGCAGTATGACTAATAACAGTTTGGGAGAGGAAGTGCAGACAAGAAGTGTGAGCTCTAGAGCCAGGCAGTATGGATTTGTGTTTTGAAATAAGTACCAACTAGCCATTTGACCTTGGGGAAGTTAATTCATCTTTTTGTGTCATAATTTCTTTAAGTTTAAAATGAATTATAGCGCCTATCTTACAGGGTTGCTGTGAGGGTTAGTTAAGTGAATATATGTAAAGCTCTTAAAAATGGTTGACATGCTATATGTACTATTTGAGTGTTTTAGTTATTATTATAGTTGTTACTGTTGAGGAAAGAAGTACACCATGTAAATTAATGGTTTTCATAAAATCCTCTAAAAATTACTAAACATACTTTTTGAAGGATAAAATATTTTAAACACTCAAAATGTCTTAGCAACATTACATACAGTTCAAAAGCTGTACTCATTTACTCTGATGTCAGTAGATGCAGTGATTAACATTGTTCTAAGTACAGAACAGTAATAAAACCATATCCCTTTAAAAGTATTTTATAGCTTAGTTTCCATTAATTCAGACTGGTCTTTACTCTAATTATTTCAAATATAAGGCTGCATTATTTAAGAGTTACACAGCTTATATATAAAATACACTTCCATATTGTTTTAAGCTAACAAGAATAAACATATAATTGAAATAGTTCAAGTTCTTTTAGTAGTTTAGATAAATAGAGACACAAATATATAATTATCAACATTGTTAAATCACTGACCTAGCAGTTAAAATAAGCATATAGTGAGAACATTTTCTTTTCACTTGGTTAAGAGTGGATAAGTCGCCTAACAAGGGATCACTTCTTGCTGTTACTAATTTTAATATATTAACCAAAATGCATTTATGATAACCTTTGAATTGTGAAACCAGTGTCTATTTTCTGTGACCTGAAGATGTCCCATTTTAAATCCATTAGATAAAATTATGTGACACTGAGCTTAATTAATTACACCTACTCAGCAGCAGAAAATCAGGCATATAAATGGAATATTGATCCTCAAGAAGGCTGTTGCCTTGTAATGGAATTAGCCACAGGTATGTTTCGTGAGCAATGGTAGGATAATTACCGGTAATAAACCCAGGGCTTGTACTTATATAATCTGTTACACAAGAGTGTTTCACTAAAATGTTACCAAGCACTTAAAACCTGTTTTAAAAGAGCAAATCATAATTTTTTATTCACCTGTATGTGTAACAAATTAAGTGGATAAACACATTGGCAGCCAATAAGAGTTTTATTTTAATGATTGCTGTTGTAGGTTTCTTCCCTCTCACTATAGCCATGTTAACATCAGTAACTGATATTAAAGCATCACTGATCTCTGCTGGAGATATTTTTATTATTTCATATAGTTTATTCTCTAAGCCAAATACAAAGTCATGTTGCTTTTCTTTTTCCCTTGTCCTTGATTTAAAATGTAAAATGTCCAGTAACTCAGTATCATTTCTCTTATTCAAACTTCATTTTTCTTGTAATAAAATCTACTTGAATGTGACAAGAATCTCCACATTTCATTGCTTAATTTAATCTGTAGAATATGCACATATATTGCTTACCTTTTAGTTTCTAAGGTTAAACCACAATTACCACAGTTCATTAATATCTACTTTGCTAGTACTAATCACTTTTTAATAACTTAAGAAATTAAACATTGTAAAAGAACTATTTGGTAATAGAATAATGGGTCATTTTTTAAGCAATTAGTATTGGACCACATGAGTTGTCTAGGATTTCCTTTGAGTTTTTCTTGAGTATTAGCTTTGTTTCCTGACCACATTCCAACAGAATACATCTGTGAATTTTTTCATGATATGCAATGTTTTATTTCTTCACCCTTGTAGCCCAGAGTTCTCATAGCAGGTGGTCTGTCTCTGATGAGTTCAACTTAGGAGTTACCAGTGTGGTCTAACTATATGCCCTGCACCTTCTGAAACTTGTAGTACCGGTGTTTGCTATATGTAATTGTGCTGAGTATGTATGACACATCTCCAGAAGAGGCCACTCAATTTTGTGCCTTGAATGGCACTGAGATGTCTATGCACAGCAACCTTGTCACTTATTTTTGTTAATTTCTAAAATATGTTTAGCTCTGTGATTTGAAACACAGTTGTTCCTCATTACTTGCAGATTCTTTATTTGCCAATTCGCCCACTCTTTAATGTTTAATTATGAATGTTTAAGAGGAACAAACTGATGATTTGATATATGTATACACTGTAAAATAATCACCACGATGAAGGTAGTTTTCATTACCTCACAGTTTCTTTTTTCACATTGAAGTTTACTTGACTTACAATGTTGTGTTCATTTCTGGCATACAGCACAGTGATTCAGTTATACATACATAGATATATATATTATTTCCCATGTTCTTTTTCTCTAGAGCTTATCACAAGATATTGAATCTAGTTCCCCATGCTATACATTGGGACCTTGTTTATCTGTTTTATATATAGTAGTTTGTATTTCCAAATCCTAAATTCCTAATTTATCTCTCCCCACTTCCCTATTTGGTAACCATAAGTTTGTTTTCTATACCTATGAGTCTCTTTCTGTTTTATAAATACATTCACTTGTATAATCTCTTTTTAGATTCCACATATAAGTGATAACATACTCACATAGTTTCTTTACACGTGTGTGGCGGTATCACATAGGGTTTGCTAAGAGCAAATTTCATGTATACAGTATTAGCTGTAGTCACTGTGCTATAATCAGATACCCATAACTTATTCTTGCATAACTGAAACTTTGTACCCCTTAACCAACATCTCCCCATTTCTCCCTCACTGTAGGCCCTAGTAACAACCATTCGACTCTCTTCAGGTTATTTGTAAACCCCAAATCAGTACTCACAATGCTTTCTTTATCACTCACAGGTATACACTGAGTGACAAAAGCTTTGAGTCCCCAGATGCACACTTTCCCAGCTAAGATTGAACAAAGTGACACTCCATTTTCTTTTTTCAGCTCTCTTACTATAAACAAGTATCCTTTTCATGTCTATTTAGCACCAAGTTTTTTGCATTTTTGTGCTTTTTGCTGGTGATTTCACTCTTTAAACTGGCCTCCAAGTGTAGCATGGTGAAGTACTGTCTAGTGTTCCTAAACACAAGAAGGCTGTGATGTGCCTAATTGAGAAAATATGTTGTTAGATAAGCTTGAGTCAGATATGAGTAATAGTGCTGCTAGTGGCCATGAATTCAATGTTAATGAATCAACAACATGGTACACTCAGAAAAAGGAACAGGATTTTGCTAATCTGAATGTGAAGCTGCTCTGGAAAGTAGTAATATAACATCTACAATGTATTACGAAGTTATGAAAAAGATGGAAACGTGGTTAAATGTGTGGATTCATAAGATGATAACTGATTAAAATGTAATAGCATTATTCTGAAGCTGAAAGCTGAAGAAATTTATGGTCACATTACCTGGGGTCAAGAAATCTTTAAACCCTTCTCAGCTAATGTTTTATTATGAAAATAATATTTTATTTAATTAATTATTTTAAGGAAATCCATATTAAATAAGCTGTCTTTAAACAGAAATGTATACAACAAGGTTATGTATTGATCAACTGATGAAAATGTTGTGACCAAAAGCTTTCAGTAGCCTCACCCTGTGTTTCCCCTAGGAGCATTATTGTTCGGCATTTTCTAATTCAGGTCTCAGGGAGAATTTATAGAAATAATACATAATATAAATAAATATAAATAAAATACATTCTCAGGAATAATAAGAATTGACTGAAATTATAGATTCACAGGAAGTGGCAAAGATAGTACACAGAATTCCTTCACCCAGTTTCCTTCCAGTGGTTACATCTAGTATCTTGCATATCTAGACTATGATATCAAAACCAGGAGGTTGACATTGGTACAATCCCTATGTATATAGTTGTGTCATTTTTATCACATGTATAGAGAACGAAGTTTCCCACTTAAGCTGTGGATTTGTCTAGTTCTCATTTGAACTTTACCATTTTTGCTTCACATATTTTTATAGTTGTGTTTTTTTTATTGTCACGTTGTTGGTTTTTTTGTATATATACACATTTTAGATTGCCATGTCTTCTTTATGGATTGATTCTTTAATAATTATGTAATATGTAAATGAGAACATAATTAACCATCTTATATGTCTGTCTGTCTTTCTATCTGTCTGTCTATCTATGGTAAAACACTTCATGTGGCAGTGAATTCAGAACATTTTAGCATGTGATTAAGTGCTATTTTATTACTGTTTTAAAAAAACTACATGTAATTCTGTTAAATGAGTATATCAAAAATAACTTATCTAAAGAATACTGTTTAAAAGTTTGCATATTTACATTTCTGGTTATTCTAAGTGAGTTTTGCTATATACCTTTGGTTTTGATTCTGGCTGAGGTGGTGTAATTTCACCCTATTCTGTCTCTTTCATGGGTTCCCATGGAAAATATAAAGCATATAGTTAAACTTTAATTTCAGATAAACAACAACATTATGTTTTTTTTACTAAAAGCATTCCCCTTACAGCATTTTAGACAAACTTACAATAGCGAAATATTTCTTGTTTCTTTGAAATTAAAATTTAACATGACATCTTGTATTTTTACTTTTAAATATAGCAACCCTGATAACCAAAACAAAATAGAATACATAAAGCAACTCTCTGAGGTCTATGAAAAATAAATTGGAGTGGGTAGATTAGGGAAGGAAACCAGAACACAAAATATAAACACAACAGTGGTGCATCTTTTGTATTTTTTTTCTCTCTCATTATCTCCCATCCTGGACTCAAAAGAAGCCCCTGGAGCATTCCTCACAAAAATGAACTCCTTGGTGTGTTTCTTCTAAATTGTTATAAGTATCTTAAATTTAACTGGCTTCTATATATGTCATTCTCTTCCTGATGATTCTGATGACTATTTAATCCACAGGCCTTTCATATTTTTAGAATTCTATTAGAAGTAGCAGGGGTAGCCTCAGTTTCTGCACCAGCTGTTCAAATACCTTTCAACGCTGCCAGATGTCTTCCTCATTCCCCTTGTCATATTTGTCAACCCATCATCATTCCTTGAGGTGAGCAAATACCAAAATAGCTTCTGAGGTAGATAAGCATGATAGATTGGACTAACTGCTTTCAAGTAGTCCCTCCAAAAATAAACAAACATACAAAAAACAACAACAACAAAAAAGGAGTAGACCCAATTATTTCAACTTAGTTAAAACTCACAACCAGAACTAGCACCAGCACCTGCATGAATCTGAGTTCATTCATATGTATTGTGAAGAATTAAGAGTGTATATTGTAATTCCTGAAGCAACCACTGAACAAACAAAACTTGTTCAAATAGATATGATTACAAACTCAAAAGATTAAATAAAATAGAATACTAAAAATATTTTAATACATCAAAATCTGGAAAGAGGAAACAGAAGAACAAAAAAGGGGACAAACGAAAAACAAGTGACGAGTGGGTATATCTAAATTCAAATGCATCAATAATTAAATTAAATGTAAATGATCTACACAAACCAATTGAAAGATGGGGATTGTTGATTAGACAAAGAAAAAAGACCCAACTATAAATTGTATACAAAATACCACTTTAGATATTACGATATAGTTAGGTTAAATGGAAAAGGACAGAAAAATGTAAACCATGCAGCCATTAATCCAAAAAGAGCAGCAGTAATGGCCATATTTATATCAAGCAGTGTAGACTTCATAAAAGTAGACTCTCCTAGATATTGCACGATAACAAAGAGATCATTCACTAACAAGATACATAAAATTTAATATCTATGAACCTAACAATAGAGCTTCAAAATGCATGAAACACAGCTGATAAAACTGAAAGGAGAAAAGAGCAAATTCACAATTATAGTAGGATACTTCAATACTATATTCAAAGTAATAGATTTTAAAAGTAGAAAGAAAATCAATAAAGAGAGAAGATTTAAGAAACATGATCAATGATTTGATCTCACTGACATTTATGTAATTCTGGGTAACCAAATAGAATACATAATATTTGAAGTGTACATGAGACATTGCCAAGATAATCTTTGTTCATGAAAAAAAGCTTAACAAATTATGTTTCCTGACCGTAACAAAATTAAACTAAAATTAATGACAGAAAAAATATATAGAAATTCTCACAGTTGCATGGAAAGTAAACAAGACATATAAATAATAACATTGGTAACTGAAAAGTCTCAAAGAAATTAGAAATAGTTTAAAGTGAACAAAATAAAAAATGAAAAATATACATATCAAAATGTGTGAGATACAGCTAAAAAGATCTTAAAGGGACATTTATAGTGTTACATGCTTATATTATAATGAGAATGGTCTCATATTAATAACCTAAGATTCTATCTTCAGACACTAGAATAAATAGACCTGAAACAAATAGAAAAAAGCAATATTTATTATTGCTCTTTATAAGCAGAAATCAATAAAATAGAATGTCATGAACAGTATAGAAAGTCAATAAACTCCAAAGCTGACTCATTGAAAAGATTAATAAAATTGATAAAGTCTAACTAAGTTTTAAAAAAACAAGAGACAAAAGACATAAATTAATAATTCTGATAATGAAAGGATAGCTCTACAGACTCCACAGATATGAAAATAAATACTACATAGAGGAATATGAAATAGGAGAATAGTATGAAAAATTCCAAGAGTAGAGATTCAACAACTTAGATAAAATAGACCACCAATTTCTTGAAATCCATTAACTACCAAAACTCACCCAAGAAGGTACAGATAACCTGAATAATGCTATATTTGTAAATAAACGTATTTCATCTGAAAAAGAAAATCTGATACCCTGATGGCAAATTCTATCAAATATTTTTAAATCAGTGACAACTCCATATAATCACTTCCAAATAATAAATGAGAAAGAAACTCTTCCCAGTTCCTTTTATGAGGTCAGCATTACCCTGATACTGAAGCCATCCAAAGTTAGCAAAGGAAAAAATAGACCAATACCTATTACCAACATAGGAACTAAATATTTAATGATATATGAACAAATTGAATCCAGCAATTCATGAAACCAGTTGCCAACTAAATGGGGATTATCCAGAAAATAAAGGGCATTTTCAAATTTCAAAAATTAATCAATGTATTCCACAATTTTAATAGACTAAATAATTTTTTAAAATATTATCATACCAATTGATGTTGAAGTATTTGTCAAAACTCAAGGTCTATATAAGATAAAACACCTAGCAAACTAGGAAGAGAAAGAAACTTCTGAACCTAATGAGGGACATTAGCAAAATTCTACAGGTAGCATCCAAGGGTGAAAGACTAAATGCTTTTACCCTAGGATCATGAACAAGGCAAAAATACATTCTTGTCATGTTTATTTGGCATAATTCTTAACTTCCTGGCCAGGCATAATTCTTAACTTCCTGGCCAATGCAGTAAGGAAAAGCAAATTGCAATTTGTAAAGGAATAAAAAAAAAAAACCTGATTGTATTTGCAGACATGATTTTGTAAGTTAAGAATTCCTAGAAATCTACCAAAGAGCTCCTAAAACTAACAGGTGAGTTTAACAAGGACAAGCTACCAAATTCCATAGTATTTCTATATACTTAGTTATCAACAACTGGAAATAATTCTTAAAAATATGATTTTCAATTGCTTGAACAAAATGAAGTTTGTAGATGTAAATCAAATCATACATATGCATGCTGATAGCTGTGAAATGCTGAAAAAAAAATAAAGGAAAATCTAATATAATGACATGTCATGAATTGGAAAACTCAACATACTAAAGATGCCAGTTTTCCCCAACTTGATATATATTTTAAATTCAATTAAAAAAAATCCTAGTAAGATTTTTCTGGATTTTCTAAAATGTACATGGAAAAGCAAAAGACATTGAACAGCCAAATCAATTTTGGGAAAAGAGAAAAAGTTTTAGAAAGTATATTACCTGATTCTAAGATTTACAATAAAGCTATAGTAGTAAAGAAAATGTGGTATTTGCAGAATGGTAAACATATAGATCTTTAACATATTCTAGAAATAGACACAAACAAATATAGTCAATGAAGTTTTGTCATAAGTGTAAAGGCAATCAACAGAAAAAAGGATAGTCTTTTAAACAAATGAACATACTTGGAGATTTTTTTCAATGAACCTTGAACTATACCTCATCCTATACAAAAATTATAGTGTATTATAGATTGAATTGTAAAATGTAAACCTAGAAAATGTTTGTGAGGAAAACATGAGAACATTTTCATGACACTGGGTTAAGTAGAGAATTTTTGGATATCATACAAAATGCAACACCAAGAAAAGAATAAAATGGCAAGTAGGACTTCATCAAAATTAAAAAGTCTCACAATGCCAAAGATACCATTAAGAGAATCTCAAGACGAACAGACTAGGACAAAATATGTGCAAGTCAGATATCAAACATGGTAATTCTATCTAGAATATATAAACAATGCTAAAAATGAGAATTTTGATAAGAAATTCAATAAGAAAACAAACAACTCAATTTGAAAATGGGCAAAATATGTGTAAAGATACTTCAGAAGAGCCAATACCCAGGATGGTGAAAAAGCACACAAGATGCTCAACTTCATTAGCAATTAGGTCAATGAAAACTTATAAAATCAATGGGATACCACAGCACATGTCTCAGAATGGAAACACACACAGAATTAATATTACTAACTAATAATGTGGATACAGAGCTTCAGCAGCATACATTGCTGCTGGTGATGCAAAATGGTACCAAATAAACACTTTGGCAACTTCTTATGAAGTTGAGCATATATTTCTATACAATTTAGTAATTCTGCTCCTAGTTTTTTTACCTTAGGCATATGAAAATTTATGCTCATAAAAAACTTGTTTGCAAATGTCCTTACAGCTTTAATTCATAATTGCCCAAACTTGAAGTTAACCAGTACATCCTTCAGTGGGACATATATTCTTATATATCCATACAGTGAAATGCTACACATTAATAAAATGGAACAACCTGTAGGTAAACACAATGTGGATGAATCTCAAATGAGTAATGATGTGTGAAAGAATCAACTCTCAAATAGTTATATAGCATATTAACCCATTGTATTACATCCTAGAAAGGGTGAAACTATAAGGAAGGAGTACAGATCAGTGGTTTCCAGGTGTTAGTGGTGGGAGAGGATTTGACAACAAAAGGACCACATGCAGGATATTTCAGGAGTGATAGAACCATTCTGTATCCTGATATTGTGGCTATTACACAAATTTATAGATAGGCTAAAATTTGTAGACTTGCATCAAAGAAAAAGGTTTTATTTTTTGTACATTAATAAAATGTTTTAAAGCATAAACAAAAACTTGCACAGAAAAAATAAGCCTTATGAATGAAATTAGAGCATTTTCTCACACCATGTGCAAAACTAAATTCAAAATGGATTAAAGACTAAAATGTAAGGCCGTAAATTCAGAAGAAAACTTAGGCATAACATTCTTTCACGTAAGTCATAGCAATACTTTTTTGAATCTGTCTCCTATGGCAAAGGAAACCAAAGCAAAAACAAACAAATGGAACCTAATTAAATTTAAAAGTTTTTTCACAAAAGAAGAAACCATTAACAAAATGAAAACACAGCCTACTGATTGGGAGAAAATATTTGCAAATGATATGACAAATAAGGGGTTAATATATATAAAGAACTCATACAAGTAAATGTCAAAAAACAGTCAACCCAATTAAAAATGGACAAAAGACCTGAACAGAAGACATACAGATGGCCAACAGGTATGTGAAAAAATGTTCAATATTCATAATCATCAGGGAAATGCTAATCAAAACTACAATGAGATATCATACCACATCTGTCAGAATGGCTATCATCAAAAAGAACACAAATAACAAATGTTGGCAAGAATGTGGAGAAAAGGGTACCCTAGTATACTGTAGGTAGAAATGTGAATCAGTTCAGCAACTCTGGAAAATTGTATTTCAGTGCTCAAAAAACTGAAAATAGAACTACCATATGACTCAGTAATTCCACACCTGGGTATATAGCTGAAGAAAATAAAAACACTAATGCAAAAATATACACACACCCTGATGTTCATAGCAGCATTATTTATAGTAGCCAAGATATGGAAGCACTGTCGGTGTCCATCAGCAGATGAATGGATAAATAAAATGTGTACATATATAGACAGTAGAATACTACTCAGGCGTTAAAAAAAAGAATGAAATTTTACCATTTGCAGCAACATGAATGGACCTGGAGGGTATTATGGTTAGTGAAATAAGTCAAAGCAAGAAAAATACTGTATGATATCATTTATATGTGAAGTCTAAAAAGATACAACAAGCTGGCATATAACAAAATGGAAGCAGACTCACAGATACAGAGAACAAACTAGAGGTTACCAGTGGGGACAGGGAAAGGGGAGGGGCAAGGTAGGGGTAGGGGATTAAGAGGTACAAACTACTATCTATAAAATAAATAAGCTATACAAGAATATATTATACAGCACAGAGAATATAGCCAATATTTTATAAATTTAAATGGAGTATAATCTATAAAAAATCATGAATCACTATGCTGTACTCCTAGCAACTAACATAACATACAGTAACATAATACTGTAAATCAAGTATACCTCAAGTTAAAAACAACTCTCACCTCTTAAATAAGTTTTATTTTGTACTTGATTTCCTTAGAATAAATCTCTATGAACGGATCCATTGTATTTAAAGTTATTGCTCAGTTTCTTTCTTTCTTTTTTCCTTTGTTCCTTTCTTCATGTTTTCTTGATTCTTGTTTTCTTTCAGTTCAAGTAACACTTATAAAGCACCATCTTTATAGCCCTGCTAGCCCTGAGAAAGATTTAAAAAGTAGAAGACAACTGCTTGGATTAAAATGTTGTTGGAGAGGCAAGACAAACATTAATATCAATATTAATAAGTCAATAGTATAATATTAATACATACACATTTAAAAGTTAATAAAGTTGAAAATGTAGTCAAAATTGTACGTCAAATAGTGATATGTTGCCTCCAGTGTTGTTCTTTTAAAAAAAATCAGTACTTCAATTAAATCAATATTTATTAAATGCCTGCTAACTGTCAGAAAATGTTCAAAGCACTGGGTTGTATCAAATCAATCAGGCACATTCTTGCTATTTTGGTCAAAAGATTCTCATGAGAGAGAAGACAGAAAATAAATAGCAAATATAAGTAACAAGGTTAATTTTAAATGATGATCTGTTGTAAGGAAAACAAGCTAAAATAATATATTAAGGAGTTACGGGAAAGGTGTAGTATAAATAGGTGATCAGGAAGGCATACTGTCAAGAAAGAGACAACTTGCAGGATTTGGGGAAGAACATTTTGGGCAGAGAATAGAAGGTGTGAGGGATGAGTATAAGTAATTCAAAATATTAGCTAATAGCAAGTATAAAAAATATTAAGTGGGACAGTTTCTTCAAGGAATTTCGCTTATTAGAAAGAGAAAATAAACATGTCAGATATATTAACTAAATGAGTAAGATTTTGCAGTTCGTTTCTTTCAAATTGTAAAATCAGTAATCCTGTAAGAAAGAGAAGACTGATTTGTTTGGACGTTGATGGTTTTGTTTTGACAACTAAGCAGCAGTCCCTGCACTTTCTTTTTCTATAGTATTTCTCCATCACTAAGGACGAGTTGGAAAGTTCTCTAGGATTTTCCTGTTTTCTTTGGCCCTTTCTAAGAAAACCTTGATCACTTTTGATGTGGTGGTGGTTACAATTGTTTATTTTCTAATCTGTAGGAATCTTTATTGTTCATCTTTCTCACTACTTAAGATTATATATTTAAGATCTTAGAAAATACGAACATCCATGTCTCAGCTTGCACAGACCTTTAAAATTATTTTTTAATGACTTGGCACAACTGAAACTGAATGAGCATAAAAAAAAAAAGCTGCACTGTGTGATAATTTCTTTAATAGAATTTCATTTTAGGGCTAATGATCTGAGTTTTATCATTTATATTGATCCTAACAGGTGTCAGTAAGAAAATTAAGGAAAGACCATGCACAGTACATTGAGCTCAACCTGGTTCATTTTTCTGGCTTTCATTTTTTTTTTTTCAAGCCTTTTCCATTTTTATACTTCATCTGTTGTTTTTTCACGTAGACTTGGAGACATCTGGAAAATTGCTTTGCAGACAGAGCAACTAGTTTTTAATTTTCAGGAAAACAGGAGGAGAGGAGGAGAAGACAATAGTTGGTAAAACTTGGATAAATCCTGGAAGTTTTATCATGATTTTTATAAAGGCTGATTTTCCTGATACATTGGAAAGGGTGAAGAATGTTTTGAACTTTTTTCAGATACCATATTTTAGTGAAACTAAACTGATTGGAAATAAATCCTATAAAAAAAGAAATACTATAAAAGAAATTACAAGGAATTACATGGCTGAAATCATTTAACCATTGGCCTAGTATCCATTCTCCAAAGTACATTTTCATATTAGTAGAAAGAAGCTCATACTTCATGCAGTTTGAAATGTACTTAAATGGAAGGAAAATACAAAGTCTAAATTGATGAGAAAATATTGCTGTGAATATCTTATTTTCTCATCTACTGAGTTTTGCATATCTAAATGAATATAAATTTGGGGTCACATAAAATTATTCATTTTAAGTTAGGAATAAAATAAATAAAACAATGAAGAAGCAAAGCACTCCCTAAAATGAGATAATATTTGCCATTAGGTTTTTTTAAGTTAGAAGCTTTGTTAACCAATAATCATAAATTGTTAATAATTAGCAGTTTAGTATGGTAAAAATTCTAACGTATTTTAGAAAATTTTTAATATGTTTTAAATAGAATTATGTTGTACAATTTTAGGAGAATATAATTACTTAAAATAACCTATTTCAGTAGATATTCTCAATATTTTTTGCTTTATACCTTTTATTATCATTTTCTCCTACTTAAAAATGTTTCATCCTGATAACATATTGAATAGTTTAGTAGTTACCTAAGGTTATCTCAACCTGCTGCAGTGCTAAGTTTCAACTTTTAATAATTTCTTTGTTCTTAAAATTTTTTATGTATCCAATTCTAAATTTCAATCATGCCTTCTAAGCAAGCTAATAAACTATACCACAAAATAAATGATACATTACTAGTGAATAATCATTTGCTCAAGGGCATATCAGTGAAAATAATCCAAATATTTGCATGTAATATTTTGAATTAATGAAGTGAGAAAATGCAAGGGCTGCTAATCTCATATATATATTTTTATAATTACTCTTCCAGGTGAAATCTTCTAAAAACTTTGGCTAAAATTTCAGAAACTACATTAATCACACTTTTTATAATGTTACAATACTACAGTTAAATTTGTTCAGTATGTTCTGAAGTTACCTTACTTTTTACTGCTCTGAATTAACTGGAAAGATAGTTGATTTTGTTAACTTATTTTGCTTATTTGGAATTGTTCTTTAAAAAAAAAGATTTTTTGCATATTGCAAACAAATAAAGTAGTGATTCTTACTGCACTTATCTTGGAAGTCCAGATCTTCAGCAGTAGCTCTAGGACCCATGAATATGGCAGTTACCACAATAGACAAGATTCACGCTGTCACGGAGCATATGGTCTAGTGGCTGAGATTATGTTGAACGAGGTAATAATTATGAAAGTATCATGACAAACCATGATAAAGGTTATGCAGGAAAAAAATGGGGGGTGCTTTAGGAAAATGTAGTAGAAAAACATAATTTAGATTCAGGAGATGTTTCATAAGACATTTTTGAGAAAGTGATATGTATGGTTTATTCTGGACATTGAGTAGAATTTAACCTTCATCGAAGATGAAAGCAAGAAAGAGGAGAGAAAGAACATTCCAGGCAGGGTACAGCATTTGGGTGGTAGTGGGGGGGTGGGGTTCCTGAGTCATTAAAGTGTTTGCCGTTAGAGGTCAGAAAGCAGCTCAGATGACTGGAGAGTTTTGAGTAAGGGAATTGGACGTGATGAAGCCAGAGAGGTGGTCAGGAAAGAAGACTACATTTACAGACAATTACATTAATGTTAGTGAATTGACAAGATTTGGTGATGGTTTTTTTTTATATATGAGCAGTAGAGAAGGAAGTCCTAAGATTTAAATGAACATATATGGCTTGAATTTGAAACTTAGATGTATGGAGGTATCACTCACGAGAGAAGAAATTACTCCAACGTGAGGAAGAGCCAGAATTTAGTTTTGAACCTGTTTGAGATTTTTCTAAGAAGGATGTGTTGATACAGGATAAACTGATATGGAACTCAGACTACTCTGAATGAGATATATTAAAAATATCATTTATAAATATTTGAAGCCTTGGAAGTGAGTAAGAAGACCTAGTGAAAAATGTTGGGTAACTAGAATTGAACTAGAATCAAATATTTAGAGATAGAGTAGAGATGAAAAAGCCTTCATAGGAAATTGAAAAAGGAGTAGAGGGAGGTATAATACAATGAAACTCAAAGGAAATGACAGCTTCTTGAACTTCTCTTTCTCTTTTTATCAGCCATAGTAATCATTTAATTTTACTTGGAAATCCTTCTCAATGTTTTTTGCATCTCAGCCCAGTTTCTTTTCTATCTACTAGGAGTTGTACTCATTAGAGCATTCTAGAGGCCTAGTGGGATCTGAGCCCCAGGAATAGACAGCAGCAGCTTCATAATAGGGTTCAGTGCCAAACAGGGCAGCCCCCATCTCCTGGACTACTTCTCAGACTATTGCACACACTCTCAATAGCTACCGGGCAAATTCAGTCACTTAATCTAAGCAGTTGAACAACAGAATACTCAGCCAGCATATGTCATGGGGAGCTGAGGCAGGCAGAACTTCCCTTCTTCCTCAGTAGAGCTTAGTTTGTGTTTGTTTGTTTGTTTGTTTTGTTTTTTTCATTATTAGATTAAAAGCTATACCAGGAGGCTAGGCAGATTTTTGCTTAAATGTGTCCACTTCTTTATAACTCCCTTATCTCCACTATTGTCCAGGCATCATTATTTTATGCAACAAATTATCATAATGGACTCTGAATTGGTTCCATCCTCTCCCAGCTTCTGCCCATTCCTCTCCAATCCATTTCCCACACAGGACCCAGAGCTGTCTTTATAAAATATAAATCAGAATATTAATTCCCATTAACAACCTATCAATGGCTTCTGTTCACATTACCTTCTTTGGCCTAGGTCTCAGCATGACAGGCTATTGTCTTTCTCCTCAAGCACATCTCATACTGTGCTTCATCTTTCTCCCCTGTGTAACATTACACTGGTCCTGTGTCAGTCCTAGAACATACCAGGCTTTTCCCCCACTTTGGAGCCTTTGAGCATAATATTCCTTGAAATAGATTTCCCACAACTCTTTGTCTGGTAGGTTCTTTCTTATTTTTAGTTCTCTTTGGGATGTCAGTTTCTTTCAGAGGCCTTTCCAGATTATCCACTGATTTCTAAAACTGTGCCATATTTTTTTCATTTAGTGTTTTACCTATATACTGCCTGTCTCACATACTGAAATATAAATTGTATAAGGATGAGGAGCCAGTCTTTTTCATAATATATAGAATAATCACAGGAAAGAGTAGATGCTTAAAGTATTTGCTTAATGAGTGAATGAATAAATGAAATGAACCAAGGATTAAATATTTATATGATTCATGTACATATATGTTTTATAATTATGAATTTAGCACACATAATGATTAAAATGATGCCATTAACTATGTTATGATTTGTCATTAAACCTACAGAAAAATCATAGACAGCTTTTTAAAAATAGCAGTGATTTATATCCAGTGTTAGGCAGTTTTTACAAGTATAATGCGTATTTTGACTGATGAATAGTGTTCACCCAAAATGATCAACATATTTAGGACAGTTTGTCTTTTATAATATATATCTTTTTCTGTCCAGTCAAGTCTACCAAAATAGTCAAGCAGTTTCTATTAATAAAAGCAAATGTAACTTGTGTTTTGAGTTATTTAATTAATATTTTAAAATGTGTTACAGATAATTGAAATTGTAATTCAAGCTCCAATATTAACTGTTGATATAACATTTCCCTAGCTATGTAGAATCTGTGTGAAATGGATGACTTTGCGCATTGTAGGTATCCAGTGATTTCTTTGGAATTGTTTTTACATGCTTATATAAAGATAGAGTCAAATTTTTTAAAATAGTTGATGCAACCCAATAGATTTGAGTTCAAGTTTCCTTTATTTGTTAGGTGTGAAAAATTGGAAAGTTATTTAACATACTTGTAGCTTATGTAAAATGGATCTAAAAATAATATCCACCTAACAAGGTTGTCATGACAATTAAATATTACATGTGATTACTTAGCCTAAGGGCAGGGGGCTTTGCACGTATTTGTGGGTATTATTGTTATTGTTATCATTATTCAGGAGCAAATGAAGTGAAGTTGCAATGGAAACCTTCCAGAACCATCATCTGATGGCAAATAAAAGCTTTTATGTGTCATCGATATTAGATCAATGTTAATAACTGAGTTTAAAGTAAAAAAAAGAGAAGTAAAAGCTGGCATTGTCATACTTTTTAACGTTTATATTTTAACAACTCTTTGAAGGTAGGAAAACTTTGCAAAAGAAAAACATTTTTACATATTAATAAAGTTTGTAGATTGATATGATAATAGTGTTACCTCTATCATTTCATTAAAGTTATCATGTCTGAGAAGTTCATTTTCATTCTACTGTTATCATCACTGATTTAATGAAGTACTTCCTTGATTAATGTATTCATGCCAGTTTGATTAAGAATCTCTACATTTTCTTTAACTACTGTTTTGTGAATGGCTGTTTTTTTTTTTTTAAGCAGATAAGTGTTGATATTGTCTTTCAAAAGTTCGGTTTTAAAACAAAATACCTACAAAATAATCATTTTTCTTTATCTGAAATACATAATTTTTTAAAAGTGTTCCTCATACTTCTAGGAACACCCTATATAAAAAACACAAAGCTATTGTCTAAAAATTGTCAGATCTTGAATTCTATTAATTTTTTCTGATATATCTATATATAAGAATGTATATATGTATCTAGATGTCATTATCATATCAATGATTTAGCTTATCCTTCCTTATTATAAAAATGGATTTTCAGTAGTATTTCTTGAGTTTTAAAATATTCTTAGCTCTTACAAAGAACAAAATATCTTAAAATGGAAATTAACTAGCTGTAATTTTAAAATGTTTAAATAATACATGGACCGTAGCTATATGATATGAATTCCAAATACTAACAAAGAAATGTCTTCATATAATCATTAAGGCATGTGAAATATGCATTTACACTTTTAAAAATATTTATTTTGAATAATATGTGTTCTAGAATTCTGCTTCCATTTTATAAAGCACTGAATTGAAAGAATAAAAATAAGTTCTATGGAGAATTTGTTTGAAATTCTTGAATTAGCAAACTGATGTTGGACCAATTTTTAAAGATAAATTTAAATATTGTTTTAATTATGTTAATTGTGCTCAGATATAGTATGCAACTTACTATTGTAAAAGGTAAATTGTGGTCCTCGTTATCAGCATCGTTTTCTCAGGAGTTTTGAATATGTCTTTAAGATTGCACCAGTAATCAAAGTAGGAACACTTATTGCCCACTATGGAAAAGAAGCAAAATCAATTTCTGTGCAATTCTAAGCACTTTCCATTAAAGAAATTGCCTGTTACTTCAAATAGAGGTTATATCACTTACAGCTACTCTCAGCAATCTCTTTTTATTAAGCTACCTTATGATATTTGGTACTGTGAGGAGTACAGTGACAAAGGAAGCTATTTGGTAAGAAATGGTTTAAAAATAACTACTAATATTAGTAGGAACTTGTTTGAGTATTTTTAATTTATATATACAATTATTCTGTGGTATGACTTCCACAAGGGGTACAGCTATGGTGGTAGTAAATTGTAATTTACTCAATATATGAAATAGAATTGAAAAAGATAACTTTCCATTCATTTTTAAGTAGATAAAATTATACTTTACTTTGTATGTGTTTTTATTTTCTAGAAACATTGTTTGGAATCTTTTGTTAGAAAGTAGTACTGATGCTACTTGAGTAATATCAAATAAGAAGTAACTATGTAGTATTCAGCTTATTCAAATCAGTTCATTATAAAATGCCTTCATATAAAATGGTAATTTGTTAATTGAATTTAATTGGAATCAGAATACAAAAATCCATAGTTTATGATTCATTCACATAGTTTTCTGCATTTCAGCTAAGGCTTTAAGTTGCTTTTTAATAAATGTACTTAGAAAGTAAGATCATTCTGTGATTATTTTTAATGGATTTGCTTTATAAAGATACATGTATTTATAAAATTGGATTTTAATGAAATTTGTTCTAATCAGCTTTGGTCATAGATTTATTACATGTATCACAGAGCACATAATAGGTGCTTAATAATAATCATTAACATAAACGGTCATTATGTATGTTTTGTTAGTAATCAACAATTACCTTCTTACCATGCACGATTCTACTTTTTTGCCATAACACTTACTACATTGTGAGATGTTGTTTAATTGGCTTATTCATTATTTTTATTGTTTATTATCCATCTCTTCTTCACTGGAATGAATTTCCATGAAGGCAGAGATCTTCATATGCATTTTCATTGACATATCCTAAGTATGTAGAACAGAGAGCATGGCATATAATTGATATACAATAAATATTGGTTAAATGAATGCTTGAATGAAATAACACAGTAGCTTTATCTGACAAAATTCTTAGATCTTCATAAAATAAATGAGTTTTTAGAAACACCATATTTTTATATTTGATATAAATAGAAAAACTGAACAGACTAATAGTATTATAGAAAAATTAAAATTTCTTTATTATCTTCTATTAAAAATATTACTTATTTTTAATGGTAACTTTAACATATTTCAGACTCTCCCCAAACTTTCACTTACCTGACAGAAAAATGAACAATAGTCACAATAACAACAATAATATTCATAATAATAACAATAATAAAATACAAATCCATATAGACAAAGAAAATAAGAGAAAAATGGCAGATGAGAGATGGCTACATTTTGGAACTAATATTTTTGGATGAAAAAGTGAGACCGTGGAACAAAAAATAAGTTCTTACAGCACAAACATATATGGTTCCCCTAGCAGAAAGTTCTATCTAAGGAGGTACCTTGGGAAGGCGATCAAAATAGAAAGAATGGTTGAAGAATCTAGAATCATATATACATTTTTTTTATCATATACTGCCAAGTAACTTGCCCTCTGAAGTCAGATGACTGGAGGTATTTATTCTGGAAAACTCTCCTAAAAGAAGTGATCTCTTAAGACTATAGGCACAGCTGAATAATACACAGATATCATGAGGATTAGAAGGAGAAATTCTGTATAATAATTGGAAAGAGCTTACTAGTCACCTCGTACCACTTGATTGTTACATGAATGCCAACAGTCTTATACCTCTCAGACAGAAATGGGAAGATTGGTTTATGAGTAGATTGAAGTATTCAAGAGAAGCGATTTATAGATACTGACACTTGTGAACCATTCCTCAAAGTGACTGGATCAGCCTATAGTTAATACTTACAGTTCCTTCAGGCTTAAAGTGAATGAAACAGATATATGAATATATATATACATATACATACATATATATATATATATATCTCAAGGTGGATACTATTTCATTAGCGTGACATTGATATAAACAATGCTTCAGAAGAATACATACAGTTTATATACTTTTTTCATATAAAATAATCTATATTTGAGGAATATGCATACATGCATAAATGTATAAAAATATGAATGAGAATGTATCATATCACCTTAAGAAAGAGTCTATGTCCTAAAGAGAAGAAAGAATTGGGTTTGTGAATCTGATTGATACCTGTATAATTTTGTTTAAAAAAAGCTGAAACAAACCTGAAAACTATAAAATGTTTGAATATTTTATTTTTTATACTTTTTAACTGAAGTATAGTCATTTTACAATTTTGTGACAATTTCTAGTGTACAACATAATGTTTCTGTCATACATATACATGCATATATATTCCTTTTTATATTATTTTTCATTATAGGTTTCATTATAGGTTACTACAAGATATTAAAAATAGTTTCGTGTGCTGTACAGTGTAAACTTGTTGTTATAGTAGTTAGTATCTGTAAATATCAAACTCCCAATTTATCCCTTCCCACTCCATTCCTCCCCTGGTAACCATAATTTTATCTTCTATGTCTTTGAGTCTATAAATAAGTTTAGTTCTGTCTTTTTAGATTCCACATGTAAGTGATATCATATGGTACTTTTTTTTCTCTTTCTGGCTTCACTTAGTATGACGATCTCCAGATGAATCCATTTTGCTGCATATTTGAGTATTTTAGGTATATATAGTAACACACTGACTTATCATAAGTTATTTTCTGGATTTTAGAGTTTTTTTTAAATCATGATGTTCTAGCTAAGAATAGAATCATAACGACTAGCTATTTCAGGAATGCTGAATTGCTAAGAGGGAGATGGGTGCGAGATAAAATTTGGAATTTCAGGAGTCATCTTCATAAGCCCTCTCAAAGATAGTTGAGCAAGATTACTATAAGGACTCTTTCAGGCCACCTGAGGTCCAAAGACGGTATTTTGGGGATTGCTTAAAGATAAACCTTCATTCTTATGATCAAGATGTGAAGAACATGAGGGGTTATAAAGAGAACTAAAGAATCTACTTAGTTTTGCACATTTGGAGGAAAAGACCAGAAGACATTGTAAATGAAGTCATGAAGGAGAATCTAAGCAAAAGGAAGAAAATGTTAACTCTGACTTGACTCCAAACCCTAATACAACTTTACATGGATTAAAGCCTGGGTGATTTAGTTTAGCAAAGAGAAAAAGAAAAGTCAGCTTGGGAACCCTCCTACATTGCTGGTGGGAATGCAGTTTGGTGCAGCCACTGTGGAAAACAGCATGGAAATTACTCAAAAGACTAAGAATAGACTTACCATATGACCCAGGAATCCCACTCCTGGGCATCTATCCAGAAGGGACCCTACTTCAGAAAGACACCTGCACCCCAATGTTCATAGCAGCATTATTTACAATAGCCAAGACATGGAAACAGCCTAAATGTCCATCAACAAATGACTGGATAAAGAAGTGGTGGTATATTTATGCAATGAAATACTACTCAGCCACAAAAACCAACAACATAACGCCATTTGCAGAAATGTGGATGTCCCTGGAGAATGTCATTCTAAGTGAAGTAAGCCAGAAGGAGAAAGGAAAATACCATATGAGATTGCTCATATGTAGAATCTAAAAAAAAAAAAAGGAACATAAATACAAAACAGAAACAAACTAATAGACATAGAATACAAACTTGTGGTTGTCAAGGGTTGGAGGGTGGGAAGGGACAGTCTGGGATTTCAAAATTTGTAGATACTGACAGGCATATGCAGAATAGGTAAACAAGATTATACTGTATAGCACAGGGACATATATACAAGATCTTGTGGTAGCTTACAGCTAAAAAAAAATCTGACAATGAATATATATATGTTCATGTGTAACTGAAAAATTGTGCTCTACACTGGAATTTGACACAAGATAGTAAAATGACTATAATTCAATACAAAAATGTTAAAAGAAGAAAAAGAAAAGTCAGCTTGCTGGTTTCCTGTAGAACTTCAATTACAATGAAATGAAAGTTCAAATAGTGGTTGTGTGCAACTCTTTCTTGTGTATTCTTTTCATTCAACAACAAAGGAACCAGCTATCAGACTTGATAAAAGGATGATTCAGAAGGAGGAGTATAAAGGAGTGAGTAAGGTTGAGAGATACTTCAGAGAGGACAATAGGACAGTGGTTTTTAGAATGTTCTGTGGAATTTTGACATTCTGTGGTGTAGTGGGAGTGTCAGCCAAGTTATATGAGAATGAAACTGGGTATCTCATGCTTCTTCTCTTACCTTCATCAGAAAAACCCCAGTTTTGTTTTACATATTGGATTTTTATATAAAATTTGTTGTAGGAAAAAGGGCTGTCATACTTTAAAATACATGTTTGAAACTATTAACTAAAGAAAACATAATTTATATAAGATATTTTATGAATATTCCTAACTAACATTTTTGAAACATAGATATTATCACTATTTTACAGTTACAATATTGTCATAGGTTTTATAGAGACTGAATTTAATTAATGTAGCCCAAACTGATCAGTCCTACATAAAGAAAAAATATCACTTTTATTTACTAGATTTTGAATGTCTTAAAAATAAACTTATGGAATAGAAAATAATTTTAAACAACAAGAATTCAAACAGCAAGGTAAAAATTAAGACTACCTCAATGATGGCAAGCAATGAGCTGAAAGGAAAGATAAATGGATGATGGATAGATTTTTACTCTTTTCTAGTTATACACACCATCCTACGTATTGCTTTAGCTTGTTTGGTTTTTGTTTTGTACTTTTTCCAGGTATATACCACAACTTAGTGGCATTTATTCCAGGCACATAAGGCTGGATCAACATTCAAATTTTAATTAATCCACCACATCAACAGGCTAAGAAAAATCACATGATCATATCAAATGGTAAAGAAAAACAATTTGACAAAATTCAATACCCATTAATGATTTTAAAATGCTCAGCAAACTATGAATAAAGAGGAACTTCTTCAGATTGATTTTAAAAATCCATAAAAATCCTATGGCTAACATTATCCTTAATGGTGGAAAACTAGAACCTTTCTTACTGAGATCAGGAACAAAACAAACATACCTCCTTTCACAAGTAGTACTGGATGTCCTAGTTAATGGAATAAGAAAGTAATAGGAAATAAAAGGTGTATAGATTGTCTTTGTTTGCAGGTGAATGGTTGACTGTAAAAAAAAAAATTTGAAAAAAACTGATTAAAAACCCTCCTGGAACTAATAAGCAATTGTTGCAAGGCTGTAGAATATAAGCTTAATATCTAAAAGTTCATCCCCTTCCTATATACCAGCAATGAATAAGTGGAATTTGAAATTAAAAGCACAATATCATTTACCGTAGCACCCCCAAATTTGAAATAATTATAAATCAAACAAAAATGTACAAGATATATATGACGAAAAGTATAAAACTGTAATGAAAGGAATCAAAGTACTAAGAAGATGGATAGATACTACATATTCACAGATATGAAGACTCAAAATGTCAGTTCTTCTCAACCTTATCCACATATTTAATTCATTCCCAGTAAAATCTCAGAAAATAATTTTATGGATATTTACAAACTGTTTCTAAAGTTTATGTGGAGAGGCAGATGATTGGGAATAACCACCACAATATTGAAGGAAAAGAACAAAGTTGGATGACTGACACCTACCTGACTCAGTACTTAATATAAAGCTACAGTAATCAATGCAGTGTGGAATTAGCAAAAGAATAGACAATTAGATCAGTGGAACAAAGTGGAGAGCCCAGAAATAAGCCCACACAAATATAGTCAACTCATATTTGACAAAGGAACAAAGACAAAAAAAATGGAGGAAAGATATATATATATATATATATATTTAAAAATGGTACTGGAAAAACCATATAGTCACATGCAGCACAAAACTAAAACTTCTAGAAGGTAACAGGAGAAAATTTAGATGATCTTGGGTTTTGCAATGACTTTTTAGATATGACACCAAAGGCATGATCTATGAAGGAAAGAATTGACATTCTAAACTTCTTTAAAATTTAAAATTCCTGTCAAGAGAATGAGAAGACAAGTAATAAACCTGGAGAAGACATTTTCAAGACACCTATGTAACAAAGAACTGTTATCCAAGATAAACGAAGAACTTTTAAACCTCAACAATAAGAAAACAATCTGAGTATAAAATGGGCAAAAGACCTGGACACCTCACCAAGAAGATGTACAAATGGCAAGTAAAGGACATGAAAAGATGTCTGGTTTTGGTATCAGGGTAGTGATTACATCCAGAATGATTTAGAGAGTGTTCCATCCTCTTCAGTTTTTTTGGAATAATTTGAGGATAGGTGTTAACTCTTCCTTCTCTGTGTGGTAGAATTCATTGATAAAACAAAAAGGCAACCTACTGAATGTGAGAAAATATTTGAAAATGATATGACTATAAGGGGTTAATATCCAAAATATATAAAGAGCTCATAAAACTCAATATAAAAAAAATTTAAAAAGTGAGCAGAAGACCTGAATAGACATTTTTGCAAAGAAGACATACAGATGGCCAACAGGCACATGAAAAGATGCTTAACATTGTTAATTTTTAGAGAAATGTAAATCAAAACTATAATGAGATACCACCTCATACCTATTAGAATGGCTATCATCAAAAAGTCTACAAGTAACAAATGTTGGCAAGGGTGTGGAGAAAAGGGAATCATGTACACTATGGATGGGAATGTAAATTGGTGCAGCCACTATTGAAAACAGTACAAAAGTTCTTCAAAAAACTAAAAATATAATTACCATATGAGCTAGCAATCCACACCTGGGAATATTTGGAAAAAAAAAAGAAAACATACTGACTTGAAAAGATAAATGCACTGTGATGTTCATAGCAGCATTGTTTACAATAGACTAGATATGGAAGCAGCCCAAGTGTCCATCAATAAATGGATAACGAATACGTGGTATGTATGTGCACATATGTATATATACTACAGAATATTACTTGGTCATAATACAGAATGAAATTCTGCCATTAGCAACGTGGACGAACCTAGAGAGCACTATGCTTAGAGAAATATGTCACGGAGAAAGACAAACATTGTATATTATCACTTATATGTAAAATCTAGAATATAAAACAAATGTATATAATAAAAGAGCAACTGATTCACAGATGTAGAAAATAAAGTAGTCGACAGCAGTGGGGAGAGATGGTAAAATAGGGATATGATTCAGAGAGATGAACTATGTATAAAATACATAAACAAGAGGATATATTTGTAATAACTTTAAATGGAGTACAAGTTATAAAAATATTGAATCACTACGCTGTACACCTGAAACCAGTATAATATTGTAAACTGACTATACTTAAATAAGAAAACTTAATAAAATCTTGAAAAATACTTGTATAATTAAATAAATCTATAATCCCAGGTTATAACTTTACATCCTTATTTACTTTGAAGGACTCTCCCAAACATCCAGTTTCCCAGCTTGCCTGTTCACTGCCTGTCTCTCCCTCCCTCCCTTCATTCTTTCCCCTCTTTCTCTTCCCTTCTTCTGTCTCAGTCTCTCACCTGTTGCCTTTCCTGCATTTAGCTTCTTCATGTTGTAAAAAATAGAGGCATATTGAGATTACATGAAGTATTTAGGCCATATGATACTAATTTCTGGAGGAATTAAGTCAGCAGAGCACCATGTATCAGTAGTCACAAAGCCAGACCTCAGGCTGGTTGGGATTTTAGTTCAGGAAACCGTAGTAGGCAAAACTGAGGTGTGTCTAGCTTTGATGGTCACCTGTCTGATAATTCAGCTTAATTCTGTTTCCATCTCCTCCTACAGTCATCTGATCTGCTATTTTTCCTATTTGCCTCACATTTAAACTAGCTGAAGTAAATTCCATTTGAATACATGAATCACTGTGAAGATAAATCATGTCATTGGCAGACACACCACTCATGAACTCCTGCACTAGCCTATTAAGATGTAAAAGCTCCACCAAATGCATATGTTCTTGGTCCACTGACTAATTATACAAGTATCCCTTTCTCTAACAGGGATAGACATTCAAGCTAGACCCATATTCTGTGAAATTCATGTGTACTAGTTTACTGCTCCTTTTCAACAATCTGCTAAAGGCTTTGATATGTCCACCTGAGTTGTTTGCTAGTTTTAAGCTCTCAGACGAGACTGCTTAATACTGTGAAGCATTTTGAGAATGTGCAGTAGTGTCGCCAAAGACCATATATAGAGAAAATCATGACATTCTTTAATTATTTTGAGCTCTGTATGAAAATTAGAAATAGAAATAAATCAGTATAATTTAAAATTGTAACCTGTCATATATGTTTCCTTTTAAATTATTCTCAGGCAGTTATGAATCAGTTTTCATTAGTCCTCTAGATTGCAATTTCTTCATTCATCGACATTTGTGTGTGTGTGTTTCTGTGTCTACAGTGTGTTTATGTATAATGTATTTGTAAGTGTGTGTATGAAATAACAACAAAGACTAAGTGCTGAACTTAATGACTTACATTGCAAAACTCTGAAATGAAATGATGAACTCTTTGTATCATGTACTGTACCATAGTGCATACCAAGTACACAGCAAATTAAAATAATAATAATAATAATAATTTATGTAATAAAAAATGGTCACAGAGGGAAGACTGGTAGCAGGAGAATCGAGCCCAGTAATAATAATTAATGTAATCTAATCTTTGGATGAACATGTAATTTTCAATCTCTTTTGCCCCAGGAGTCTCTTAAAATTATTCAGGTGAAGTCTGACTCACAACTGCAAGGATACGTAAATGTGAGGATTTATAGACAAAGTTTGATGTGAGTATGGGGTCAGTGCACGTCTGGGAGAAAAGTATAAAAGAATAGTCAGGTTGAGATATTTTATTTTTTTGTTTAACATCATTTATCAGCACATTTATGAGATCTACACTGGATGGGTATGTCACACTGAGGATAAGAGTCTCAAGCCCTAAGGGGAACATCCATCCCAGAGAAGTGATATCCTGAGGGTCTGCTTTGGAGAGAGTGACGAAGAGATGAAAAAGCTCAAAACATGCAAGACTTTGCTCTATATGTTTGTATAACGTTCCTGGGTGAGGATTTCTTCCCACTACTCGGTGCCCTTTTCTCCTAAACTGAGTGTAATTTCAGATATATATACACAATGTATACACATAGCCATGATGACATCTGAGTTCAAATCAGGGTTCTCAGAGCAAGATAGTTAAGTACCAAATCTATGTGCATTTTGGCCAAAGTTGGAAAAAAGGCCATTTTCCTAATAGAGACTAAATTTAATGTGTAGAAGAAATAGCAAGACAGGGACTGATTTCCCTTACGTTGGGTTGGGGGCTGATAAGGGTAACTGAAAATAATTCACAGAGTTTTCTGAGTAATGATAGGGACCCAAGATGCAAAGAAGAGGAAGGACATACCTAACAGCAGCCTTGAATAAAGAGTATGCTGTGTAATCTATAAATGAGTCAGGGAGATTAGAGTACTGGATATATCCAAAGAGCCAACTGCAAATGAGTCTGGAAAAGTAACTTCAAGTCACCTTGTGAAAAGCCCTATATGCCAGGCTCAGGAGTTTATAATAAATGGAATGTCATTGTTAACATTTAAGTAGAAGGCTATTAAAATCATAAATTTTGAAAATTTATTTCTGACCAAATAAAGAGAGATAAATGGGCAGCAGAAGAGACAGAGATTAAGGATGTATGAACTGGGGAGGTAGAGTATGCCATGGAAATAAGGATGGAGGTAAATGGATGGAAATGACAGGACTGAGAAGGATCGAGTTGGAAGATGAGGGAGAATAAGGAGTAGAGATGAGTTCAGGTTTCCAGCAACTGTACATGAAGCCATTCACTAAGATACATAACATAGATTTACGAATGGGGAGAGGAAAATAAGGAGTTTATTTATTAGACTTTGTCAGGTTGCATTGCGGCACTCTCAGATAATAAAGGATCTTGAGGAAATGAAAACCAAAAACCATATCATCAGAACCCATAGAGAAAATGGGAGTGGGGATTTGGTCAGAAAGAAAGTAAATGGTGTGCTTGATTCACTATAATAATGTACCTCCATGATGGAAACTTGGCTTATCTGTGTTGTTCCTTTCATTCCTCCCTTGGCTCTCATTTTATTTTCTTCATATCCTCTTATATAACATCTGTTATCATTGTACTTTAAGAATCAAGAACAAAGAAAATACAATTTGGGAATTCTGGCAGTCAACTAAATTTCAATCAGAGGAGAGTCCAAGTCAAAAGGACTTTCAATAGGAATTGTCGAGTACCTGTGTCTCTTCTCATAGTCAACCTAGGAGACTCAGCCTCCTTTGACTTTGTATGGAAGATAAAACAACTCGATCTGATGAATAATTACTGATTTATTCATTTAACAAATAAACATATATCTGCTCTGAAGTTGCTAAAAGAAGTACACAGTTTACTATGTATACTGAAAATGTATAAATGTATAGAAAACTTACTTCAATTAAATCCTACATTTCAAAATGTGTTGTGGCCCCCAAAGTTGTTTACACCCTAATTCCCAGAGCTTATGAATATGTTTTGTTACATGACAAGAGGGGATTAAATTTGCAGATGGAAGTAAGTTTGCTAAGCAGCAGAATTTAAGATGGGACTGGTTATCCTGGGTTATCTAGGTAGGCTTAATAAAATCTCAAGGTTCTTATTAGTGAAAGAGGGAGGTAAGGTAGTCAGGATCAGGATGTTGCAGTGTGAGAAGGACCAATCAGTCATTGCTGGCTTCCAAGATGCAAGAGGGGCAAAAGTCAAGTAATGCAGGCAACTTCTACGAGCTGAAAGGGGGGGCGGGCACAGATTCTAGCCTAGAGCCTTCAAAAAGAATACAGCCTTAGCAAACCCTCCAAAATGAAGATAATAAATTTGTGGGTTTTTTAAGCCAGTAACTTTGTGGCAATACGTTATAGTAGCTATAGGAAACAACCACATAAAACATTGTATTTTTTTCTATCTGCTTTGTTTAATTCTTTAATTGAATGACAGAAATGTGGTAAATCAGAAAATGATTTTAATATGTTATTTGAGGGTATCAACTTTTTAGTAAAATTTCTGCATCACAAATGGCAAGATGTTTCTATAAGTTAAATTTTTAATGGAAAGGCTTTCAGCTTAACCTTTAGTCTTCTCACATCCCCTCATCTACGTGGACAGGGAGTCATTTAACAGCCAAATTCTAGATAGAATTTAAACGCAGCTACTGTGCAGCTGTGGGACAAAACAGCCTGTAGTGGTCCAAAAATTGTCCATTGGTGTATAAAAATATATACTACCCTTCTGGAGAGTGATGAATGATAAATGATTAACTCTGGTAGGGAGCATCTAAAATGGCCCCCAATCAGCCTCACCTACTGGTTCTCATAATCTTAGGTAATCCTCTGTCCTCATGTGAAAGCCAAGGCTGGTAACTCAGTTCTAGTGAACAGAATGCAGCAAAAGTGACAGGATGTCAGTTGTCTTGCTATGTACCTTTCTTGTCATGTCATCTGCCCTACGGAGAGATCCAAGTTCAGGAAACTGTTATCTGTAGCCAGTAGCCAGTGAGAACCTAAGGTCTGGTAGAAGGCATGTGAATGATAGTGGAAGTGGATCCTCTACCAGACCAGCCTTGAGATGACTGCAGTCCCAGGTAGCGCTTCAATTTCAGCCTCAGGAGAGATCCTGCACCAGAAAACCCAGTTCAGCTGTGCCTAAATCCCTGATCCACAGCACAGAAAGACCACATTCATCGTTTTAAACAGTAATGTTTCTGGGTAATTTGTGAAGCAGTAATAAATTAGTAATGCATATCTGAAGTACAGGGAGAATAAGTGCTATTGCATATATGGAAATTCAAGTTGGGTTTGAAACCCCAATATTTTAACTCTATCCTATATTAAAAAGGTTTAGCTCTATAGATAGAACCGTAACCAAACTATCATTGGCTTATATTTTATATTAAAAGGTCTAAATATATTTTTTAAAATTTTATTTCCAAGTTCTATTTTTCAGCCTTTAAAGATTCTGAGTGAAATTTGAACCAAATAGGAAATGGCAGAGAAGAGATGAAGGATGTGGACATACTAATTATTAGACTAAATTATATGGAGAATTTCCAAAGAATATTTTTCTCCTATCATACCTAGATAAACTCAGAGCCAAACTGAGTATACTTCGATATAGTTTTATGAATAAGCAATTTAGAGATAATTTTGTACTGGTCACCATGACCTAGCCACTGAAATGTTTTGATCCTTGGCACTACTAATCTTTGTCTTTAAAGCAAAAAGTAATAGTGTCTATAATAATAAAGATACTCTGCTCTCTTTGAGTTCTCTGAAGCAAAAAAGCCAATGAATGTCAGCCCCTCTTTAAATCTACTCGAGAGGTAGTAATGTGCAGTACCGGGTGGGACATCTGGTCAGAAAGGGAGCCTCTGGATGTAGTTCATTCTTTGACTGGGCAGGACCTGATCACTAAAGGATCTAGACTTCTCCACCTTGTCTATTCAATCAAAACTTGAAACCACATCTCAAACAGGGAGCAAGCTTTGCCACATAACAGTTAAAATAGGATTCAAGAGAAAGATAATGAGACAAGTACTTTTACAGTGTAAAAGTGAGGGGCTAGATTATCTATGAAAACACTATAAGTGTTTTTTTTTAATGTTTTTCTTCTTTGCAAACTTTAGTCCAGCATCTGCCTCAAGGGTATGCGATATTTAATTTGTTGAACTAACCAAAGATACGATTTGTTTGAAGAATGTTGCTGGAGTACTATGAAAATATCCTTCATTTTGTCCAATGGGTGAGTCCAAGCCATTTGAAGACCCCCTTGGGAAGGTTAACATATGCTCCTTGTGGTTGGGGGACCACAGTTGACTCATATCTGATTCACCTTGAAAAGTACACAGCCAAGACACTGGCTAGAGAGGACTATGGGAGCAGAAGAGTGAAAGAGAAAATAGATGTATTTTCCCATGGACCACATGCAGATGCCAGGAGAAAATCTGACTAGGTCATTTTGAAGAGAACCATATTACAAGATGGTTGTCTTCCCAGGTTACTCAGCTTCACCATAAGGAGATAGGGATGCACCATTAGATTCATAAGGTACCAAAAGCAAACTATTACCTGTCAAAGAAAAGAACTCTTTATCCCTGAAATGAAACTTTTGCTTGGGGACTTTTTATTATCTGAAGCTGACAAAAATGACCATCTGAAATATTAATATAATAAAAATCAATGGAAATTAAAGAGCACCACTCTTTTAATTGAGTACAAATTATTGTTATAAAATTTGTTGGTATTATTTGGTAGTGATTCAACATTAAATATTGACATTTTAGTCACCTTTTATTTTGTCAACTTTTTGATATCTTAACATTTTTAACTGATACAGATATGGTTAAGGTCAAGCAGATGATTTTTAATAGCATCATGTAAAGCTTATTGAACCTCAGGTTTATTTTAAGTTGAGTCCATAACAGAAGTGGAAAATTCATAAATGGATTATTTCCTATCAATAGATGTTTATAGGAATAGGCCATCTGCAGAACAAAAAATAAAAAACCTTCAAACTACAAAGGGTCAATATCTGACCTTTTCTATACTAATATGGCTTTGAAGAATCAATATTTTTCATTTTCTTAACCTGAAAGGAAAGCACTGTTACTACCCAGAGACATGCTGTCTGGATCTATTGTTGTGATTGCATTCCTAAAGTACACTTTGATATTAATAATTTAAAAAACACACTCAAATTTTTAAGAAAAATTTCTCTTTTAAGCAAGGAAAATAAAATCATGAAAATGATAAAATGTTTTTTTTTGGATAAAATAAGAACTCTGCTTAAACTGGAACATGAAATATTTGTTTAACAATTATAGTAAGAAAACTTATAGAAATATTATACTCAGTTGCTACTGAATGAAGATGAGTACTGTTTAAAAATACACTCGTCAGATACTTAAGAACAGTTAAGCTTAATCCACAAATAAAGAGGTCTTTGGAAAGAACCTTCTCTCAATTTTAGAGAAAGAACCTTCTCCCAATTTTAGAGAAATTCACTATCTATCTACCTACCTGTGTTTGTGTATATATATACACACACACACACACACACACACACATATATATATATGTTTCTATAAAATGCCAGTCATCTCACATAGTCATCTTTCCAAATTATACAGGGAACAAATGTTGATTAATATGGAAAAAATTAAGGATTGGCCTGAGTCCTCATTCTGGAATGCTATATGAATGTTTTCCCTATTATTTAAGTCAATTCCCTAGCATTAGGGAATCACATGATGTGATGTGATGTTTAATTCAGGATACAAAATGGTACAGAAACTATGATCCCATTTTGTAAATATTTGTATATAGGTTCATAGTTGAACACTATGGATGGGTGTGCACCAAATGTTTAATCTTTGTATCTGACTTGTAACATACAGGTTTTTGTTTTTCATTTTAGAATTTGTGTTACATTCTAAATTTTCTGCAGTGAGTACACACACACACACACACACACACAACTTTATTTTAAAACCCATTGAGCTTTCAAGAAGAATAGAACTAAAAGTTTTTAGGAAAAGAAAATTTTAAACCAATTATAGTTGTTATCATGACAAATGAATGGTATTATAACTTGTACTCTGGCCATATTTTCTAAATAGTATAATATATTACTGTTTTTTTAGTAATGTGAACATTTTGTGGATTTGGCGATAGTCATAGGTATGCTTACGTGTCTCTTCTATATTCTGTCTTTAATCTAAGCACTAATCGAATGATTTAGTGGCATTTCAGTGGTGTAGCAAAGGCAAATTGATTGGATTTATCCAAATATATTAAAGAAACTAGGGAGGTACTGCTTAATAACATACTGCTTATAAAGATAAATACAATTATGTGCGTAAGACAGATTCATTACCTTCATTTGCCATCCCTAAGCCATGAAATGTCCCCCGGGAAACAAGACCAATTCTTTTTAGTAACATTTTTGATACATTCTGAATTGTACATTCTGTATAAGTACTTGCTAATTTTTTAACATCTGGAAAGTACTGATCATTTTCCTTGATTAACCATTATCCTGTCTATTTTGACTTAGGTTGCATTATTAAGCACAGATTTAAACAGTGTAAGTTATCAACTTTTAATCTGCCTCCAAATAATTTCAGAACAGTGTATCATCCTAGCACAAACAAGTGGCTCCCTAACCTCTCACTTATCATTAGACTCCAAACCTCAGCATCTGGTATCGCCTTTCCCTTTCCCATCCTTGCAACAGTGATAATGATAGAAGGAAGAGGAGAAGGAAAAAGGCGAAGAGGCAGAGGTAGAGGAAGAAGAAAGAGAGGCAGGAGGAGGAGGAGAAGTGGCGTAGAGAAAGGAGAAGAAGGAGGAGGAGAAGAAGGAGGAAGAAAAAAGGAGAAATGAAAAGGGAAAAAACAACCCATATAATAAAATATACCTGGTGTTATACTAGGCTATTCATAGAAATTATTTTATTCAATCCACGTAATAACCATGTAACGATTGTATTAGTTCCTGCATTTTACAGATGAGAAAATCAGCATTCACAGAGGCTAAACAACTTAGGTAAAACTGCAATCTAAGCTAGTTTTTCTAACTCCCAAGTGCTTCCCACTTTATTACTTTGAGTTCTTTTTTCTTAATTTTGTATTGAAGTGTAGTTGATTTACAATGTTAGTTTCAGGTGTATAGCAACATGATTCAGTTATACATACACATATATATATTTTCTTCTTTTCAGATTATTTTCCATTATATGTTATTTCATGAAATTGAATATAGAGTACTCCTTGTTGTTTATCTGTTTTATATATAGTAATATGTGTCTGTTAATTCCTCACCCCTAATTTATCCCTCCCTGCCCTTTCTTCTTTGGTAACCATAGTTTGTTTTTATGTCCATAAGTCTGTTTTTGGTTTGTAAATAGAATTTGTATCATCTGATTTTTTAGATAACATTTATATGTCTTTCTTTGACTGACTTCATTCAATATGATAATCTCTAGGTTCATAGCAGCACTTGACAATTGCCTTGAGTTTTCCCTTCCTTTTCCTACACCCTTCCCTTTCTCACCCTCCTGTTCCCATTTTCAGTGTGTAAATGAGGAACCAAGTCACAGGGTCACAGCTCTGTAAAATGGCGGACTCTTTCCCATCTATTCTGTTCTTGTTTTTTTGGTTTTGTTTTTTAATGGAGGTACTGGAGATTGAATCCAGATGTCATGCGTACTAAGCACACATTCTACCACTTGAGTTATCCCCTCACCACTTCCCATCTATTCTGGATTTTCATCTCACACAGATACTAGAAATGTTTTGTTACTGTGAGACCATAAAATATTTGTGTCTATGTTTGTGCATATTTTAAACAAAATAAAATATGAAAAATATTCACTTTCAAATTCATATTTACAATTTTTCATGTGTGCAAATAAACCTGAAAATGTTAGAGAATTTATCCTCCAATTGACTATAAAAGATAAAATGGATAATTGAGATCATTCATGAGAAAGTATTAATTACTTTACCTTTCTGTAATTTATGTGAAAATGCTAATTATTTTACCTTTCTAGGGGTTAAATTTAGGAGAAACCTTGATTAAATTCATCACTTATTCACTTAATTCTGTAAATTCCACATTCTAATATGTAGAATTTTTTTTTGTTTTAGGCAATTATGAAGAAGATAGATGTTCAAGATAAAAATCAATACAATATGAAGGCATATAAGTTAGCTGAAATATTTTTGGTTTGAATTATCAATATTTATTTGAAGAACTATATTAAACATACTATCAATGATATAATTCTTAATTGTGCATTATATTTTAAATATTTAAGAAAAATATATGCACATATATAACTTAAATCCATATAATTAAATGTTTAACTTTATTGTACATTGAAAGATACAGATTTTTCACTGTGTATATCAAAATATGTCATTTTTCACTCACCAGCCACAGCCTATTATGGTGTTTAACCAAGCTAATCCAAGAGACTGTGACTAAAATGACTAAGTGGTATGCCTTTAGCTTAATTCTATTTTATGCCGTAAAATTCCTTTGCAGGAAGTAAAGTAAATATCTATATTACAATAACAAAATCTTGCTTAATTGGGAATTCAGTCAACATTCAGTTGTGGCCTATAGTTATACTGACATAGTAACTATTATAGTTGGTAAACTACAGAGAATACATATCCTTCTTCTGAAAGTTTGATTCATTCATTGAACTTTTGTATATTATATGCTATCTGACCTGCTTTTTATAAAATTTAAATTTCATTATCATAACTAATTATTATATAAAAACTAAAATTTACATTAAATTCCAATTCAGGGCATTTTAGTTGCCAGTTAATGAATAAAGCATGAAACAAAACATATTCTAGCATGATAAAATTTTTGTTTTAAATAGTTGTCAAAAAGAGTATAGAAAGTAAATGTTTACTTTCCAAATATAAATATACCAGAAATATTGTTTAGACCTGATACTAATATTGAGTTAAATAGATGGAAACCTTGAACCAAATCTATAATAATTAGCTGACCTGATGAATTACTACACAATTATTTTTTCATTATGAAACTGCACTTTGATAGCTTTTTTATTAAGTCACTTTGCAGAATTGTGAAAATCAATGTGTTTAGGGTGCATATCAATTATCAAAACTTAAGGTAGTAATTCAAAGAAGAAAAAAATTCATTGCACATGTGATTAAAGTTAAGACTTAAACAGGTTACTTTTTTTTTATATTTATAGAATATTTTATCAAACAAGTGCAGAATACAATTCTCCTTAAGCTCATGGAACATTGTTCAAATACATGGCTTTCTGGACTATAAAATACACATCAGCACACTGAAAATAATAGAAATTATACAAAGTATATGCTCATAATACAGTGGAATTAAACTTAAAATCAGTAACAGAAAGATAAATGGAAAATTCTCAAACATTTGGAGGTTAAACAACATACTTCTAAGTAACATATTGGTCAAAAAATAAGTCTCAAGAGATATTTGAAAAATATTTTGAACTAAGTAAACATCATAAAACATTAGCTGCAAAAATGACAAACTAAAACATTTCTTAACCTATATAAAAGTATCTCTTCAGCTGGATTCTCTGATTTTTTTTTTATTCTTTGGTTTTTGTTTTTGACCACAAGATAATTACCTTCACGGATTTAACACAAATGACATAGAACATATACACATATAAATATGTCTATAATTTGTATCTATATGCTCAGATATGCATATTGTTCAGATTTAATAAGAACACAGTTACATCTCAGAAAATATGCCATTTGGTTTGGATGATATTGTTTATGTCATTAATAAATTAACAAAAGTCACATATACCACAGTTCATTATTCCCGGAGGTAGAGAAACACCAGTAGATCGATGAAAATAAATAGGAGACAAGGCAATAACCACATTATTTTGGTGGTTTCAGTTGGCAGCCCAAAACAGAGAGCCTTCTTCAGCTGCTACAATACAAACAAAAGCTCTTGTAAACTGTCGAAGCTTCCCTTGGGGAGAGCTGAGCAGCAGGAGTGTTGAAATCACAGCAAGAGGTTCACCCCAATTCCGTTTCTCCTATTGCTTTAAAAATGGCATTGATATTGTGCAGCAAATGTATTTTGTGCTTATTCTGGGCTCCTGTTCGATCAAAGGCTTCCCTGATTTAAATGAAAACTTTACCCTTCCACATTGGAAGCCGCATTGTGATTGACCCTACCTATCTTTCCAATGCCTTTGCTGTCACAGAGTTTCTGGACCTTCCTATTTTTGCTGCTTCTACTGCTGCTTTTTAATTTCTTACTCAGGCTTTCAGGTGTTCAGGACTCTCTTTTTATTGTGCATTGAAGCTATTATGCCTATTTTTTAAATCATGCCTGTATGTATTGCAGGTTAGAGATTCTTTATGCATAGGCTTTTATTTATTTGTTTGTTTGTTTGTTTATTTTATTGGAGTGTAGTTGATTTACAAAGTTAGTTTCAGGTGTACAACAGTGATTCAGTTACATATTTTTCAGCTTCTTTTCCATTATATGTTATTACAAAATCTAAATATAGTTCCCTGTGTTATACAGTAGGTCCTATTGTTTTTCCATTTTATATACAGTAGTGTGTATCTGTTAATCCCAAACTCCTAATTTATCCGTCCCCCACCCTTTCCCCTTTGGTAACCATAGTTTCTTTTCTCTGTCCAAGAGTCTGTTTTTGATTTGTAAATAAGATTTGTATCATTTTTTTTAGATTCCACATATAAGTATTACCATATGATGTATGTCTTTCTCTGTCTGACTTACTTTACTTAATATAACAATTTCTAGGCCCATCTATGTTGCTGCAAATGTCATTATTTAATTCCTTTTTATAACTTAATGTGAACATTCCTTTATATATACACGATATATATATGTATGTATATACATATATATGTATCTCACATCTTCTTTATCCAGTCATCTGTTGATAGACATTTAGTTTGCTTCCATGTCTTAGCTATTGTAAATAGTGCTACTATAAATATTAGGGTGCATGTGTCTTTTCGAATTAAGAGTTTTCTACAAATACATGCCCAAGAGTGGGATTGCTGGATCAAATGGTAACTCCTTTTTAGGTTTTTTAAGGAACCGTTAACTGTTCTCCATAGTGGCTTCACCTATTTACATTCCCACCAACAGTGCAAGAGGGTTCTCTTTTCTCCACGCTCTATCCAGCATTTATTATTTGTAGACTTTTTAATGATGGCCATTCTGACAGGTGTAGGTGATATCAGATTGTAGTTTTGATTTGTATGTCTCTAACAATCAGTGATGTTGAGCATCTTTTCATGTGTCTGTTGGTTATCTGGATGTCTTTGGAGAAATGTCTCTTTAGTCTTCTGCCCATTTTTGATTGGGTTGTTTGTTGGTTTGTTTTCTGATATTAAGCTGTATGCACTGTTGATATAGTTTAGAAATTAGTCCCTTGCCAGTCGCATCATTTGCAAATATTTTCTCCCTCTCCGTAGGTTGTCTTTTCATTTTGTTTATGGTTTCCTTTGCTGTGCAAAAGCCTTTAAGTTTAATTAGGTCCCATTTGTTTATTTTTGCATTTATTTTCATTACTCTAGAGCTGGTTCGAAAATAAATATTGCTACAATTGGTATCAAATATTGCTGCCTATGTTTTCCTCAGGAGTTATATAGTATCCAGTCTTTCATTTATATCCTGAATCCATTTTGAGTTTATTTTTGTATATAGTATTAGATAATGCTATAATTTCATTCTTTTACATGTAGCTGCCCAGTTTTCCCAGTACCATTTATTGAAGAGACTTGTTTTTTCTCCATTGTTTATTCTTGCCTGCTTTGTCGTAGATTAATTAACCATAAGTGCGAGGGTTTATTTCTGGACTTTCTGCCCTGTTCCATTGATTTATGTGTCTGTTTTTCTGCCAGTACCATACTGCTTTGATTACTTTAGCTTGGTAGGATAGTCTGATGGCAGGAAACATGATGCCCCAGCTCAGTTCTTCTTTCTCAAAATTGTTTTGGTTATTCAGGTGTTTTGTGTTTCCATACAAATTAAAATTGTTTCTGCTCCAGTTCTGTGAAAAATGCCAAGGCAGGGTTGTGAGGCAGGGATAAGTTAGGAGTTTGTGATTAAGGTTATGGTATATAAAATAGATAAAATACTATGTATAAAATAGGTAAATTACAAGGACCTACTATATAGCACAGGGAGCTACAGTCAATATATTTTAATAAAGTATAATGGAAAATAACCTGAAAAAATATGTATATATGTATGTATAACTAAATCACTTTGCTGTACACCTGAAACTAACACAACATTATAAATCAACTTTACTTCAATAAATTTTTTTAGAAATTAAGTTCAGTTAAATTAAATTAAAAAAAAAAGATTTGCTGGTTCACAATTTCAAGTGGGTTATGTTCCACTCAGAGAAAAATACAGAGGATACATACATATTCCTTCTTCCATTCTGGAAAAGAGTATTCTCTCACCTCCATTCTCCACTCCCATTCCTGCCTCTTTCTCTCTAGAACAATCTGATAAGTTCACACTCTTCTCTAACTCTCTGCTTGATTAAAATGTCACAAACCCCCAGGCACACTGTAAGTGTTATTTTAGCCTTTTGCAAATACATGTATTAGCACTTATCTCACTTTTTAGCAGTTACTTGCATATATTTCCGCCTCCGCCATATGATTTTGAGCTCTTAAAACACAGAAAGTTTTTCTCACTGACACAAGTAATTAGTGAAACAGCATTAAATGAGTGGATAAATAAATAAAAGAATGCTCAAGTGAATCAGTAAGGATGGAAATTCATTCTGAGGATAAAATTTACAAATGTGATTATATTATTACCATCCGTTTGCCACCACATACTTGTTATGTAAGTAGCACATTTTATCCCTATAGAATAAGTTTGATTTTAGTCAACACTTAAACACCTTTTTATTGTTAAGTCTTAAACTGATATTTTGAGTCTATATATTAAATAGCAATTACATAGTTCTATCATATTTTTCACTTCATAGTAATTTACTTACCAACCAACACAACTTTGCAGTAAGGCCAGAATTCACTTTAACAAATTAAGGAATCAAAGAATCTAGATCTTTCTTTATTGCATTCATGAAGTGCAACCCTATGGCCAAAACAAAACAAACAAAAACAAACATATAACCCCATAACAGACCACTTCAGATTTACTCATCTTAAACCAGCCCATGGTTGTAGGTTTGTTTTGTTTCACATAGATACATGTAACATTATAGAAAGAAGTAATAAGACTGCTACAATTATCAATACAACCAAATATATAACAAACTGCCTTACTATTTATACCAAGTTATTAACTTGAGTAAGTTATTTAACCTAATGTCAATTTCATTACCTATTAAATGGACATAAAAAGTCTCTATCTTAAGATGGGTCTTTCAAATGTGATTATGTATATTAAGCCTAGAGGAAAGTAAAAAGCAAAATACAAATATTATCCACTATTATTTTACATCTAATTTCTCACAGCAGTTATTTTGCTATTATTCACTTATTATCCAGTGATTTTATATATTTTTCAGGTTTTACTTTTGTTACATACCATGATAGATCTTATTATTGTTCCCCACTATTTGCAACCCCTTTCCTTGAAGGAGGTTTATGCATCCCATTTACTGACATGTGTCAAGCAGTGCATTTTTTGTTATCTAACCCCACCCCTTAACAACAGGTTTGGGCATGTGAATTGCCTTGGCCAATGAATGTGAATGAAAGTAACAGTGTGTCCTTTTACAGTAGAAAGTTTAAGAGCCATTATGTTCTTGTGTTGCCTTATTACTCTTTCCCCTATCTCATAATTAAAGCATACCCCATTGGGAATTGCTCATTCAGCATAATCCTGCAATACAAACAAACAAACAAGGGACAGTACTGCAACCACCAGTGACCCCTACATTTAACATAAGCAAGAAATAAACCCTTTTGCTTTAAGCTGTGGTGACACTGTAATTGGTCATCTGGACTAGCAATTGTTTGAGAATGAGTGATATGCTATTAATAATTATACCACGACTATAGGCATAAACATGAACAGTCTTTGGCAAACTAGAAGAATGTACACCTTAACTACATAAACAGTATGAAAGCTCTAAAAAGCATATTACAAAAAATTAAAAAAGTATTACTCCCAATCTTCTCCACCCTCCTACCCATTTCCAGTAATGCCTTATCATGATTTTGGTCTACCAACAGTATCTGTTAATATTATTTTGATCCTGTAAATAGATTTCTGTCTTGAGTACACTTATCATGGTTGATTTTCAATTCCTGTATATATTTCCCCCTCAAGTTAATTATCATTTTTAACCTTTTACTCACTTTTCTATGAACATAGCAATAATTCAGCTGCCAACCTTTTTCTAGTTGTCTGAATCTCTTGTCTTTATCCCTGTGCATAAAAATTGTGTCAATTTAATTTTTATAAGATCTTGAAAATTCTTAAAGCAATCTCAGAGGTTTTTGCTTTTTCTAAACTGAATTCCATGTCCTCTAGGCCTAGTATGCTTTTGTCATTAATCATTTTCCCTTCACCAGTATATCAGGTATTCCTTGGTTAATTTCTCTTGTGAAATGGAATCCTGTTGTATGGAGGGTTTTTTTCTGTCCAGGTTTACTCTGCTGTTTTAGCTGAAGCACATGAAATAGCTTCCTGGAAAAGATATTGGGAAATTTTTTGTAGAAATTTTGCATGTCTGAAAATATCTTCTTTCTAGCTTTAATCAGAATTGACATTAAGCTAAGCAAAGAATTTTAGTTAGATATCATTTTCCGTAAAATGTTTTCAAATTATTTTTCCATTGCATGAACTTGCAGTATTGTGTTGAGAACTTTAAAACCATTATTATTCCTGACATTTAGTATTTGAACTGTTTATTCCCTCCTCTCAGAAGCTGCAGAATCTTTGTCTCGAGAAAGATAAGATGCTGCATGCCTTGCTTTGAATGTATTTTTATTCATTGTTCTGGCCTGTTGTTGTGTCCTTTTAAATATTTATTTGATTTTCCCCCTCACCTATTTTCTCTTTTTTCTTGGCTAAGTAAGTCAAAGTTAATGGAAGCCAAACATAGTGATGGTTGAAGTCAGCCATTCTTATACCAAAGAATTTATCTTAACTGCTAATCCCCAGCCCTCTGGGGAGCCGGAACAGAGAGGACCTCTATGGTCTATTCTTTACCGCTTTATTGGAAAGAGACAATATGTGCTATTGTGTCTAGTTAAGTACAGGCAATTTATGAAGAGGATATCAAGCTCCAAACACTAGCAAAATGTCCCCCAGAGTGTGTTCAGCTCTGTCCACTGAGATAAGTTATTCCTCCATCTTTCTGGATGACACACTAAGGAAGGTGAGGTCAGTATTATTTAATCCAGTACTTTTGTATTATGGGGAGAAATGATTGTCCATTTCCTTAAAAAGAAGATTATTAGAAAGGCCCATGCTGCACAACAGATTTGAAGTTTGAAAAACAGCATCAGAACAAATAAGCAAATGTTAAAATATGGATAAAAGATCAAAACTCATGTTGGTGAACAGGAAATAATATTCAAACCAGAAATCTAGAATGAAAACTGTACCTGAATTTAACACAGAATTTCTTGGTTTTATTGTGCTTTTCTTTACTGCACTTTGCAGATACTATATATATATATATATATATTTTTTTTTTACAACTGTATAGTGAAGGTTTTTAAGAGTCATAAAATGATCTTTAACAAATTCACAGAATCGCTGTGAATGATGTGTTGAGGATATAGTGTAGAGAGAGCAAGCCTTGAGATAGAAATTTCAATTAGGTATATAATGTAATAATATAAATAAAGAATGATTGTAGCTAGGACCAGGGTGGCAGCTATGAAGATGTAGCAGGATATGTTTATCAGTTGGATGTGAAGTATGTGAAAGAGTCAGGGATAACTCCAAAATTTGTGACCTAGGCAATTGCAAAGATACAGTTACCATTTACTGCCTTAGTAAATACTATGGGAGAAGGTTGCTGGGGAGAAAGAAATCATGATTCTAAATTCACAATTACTGGAAACACTAAGGAAGAGTGGTGTTAACTACTGGACTTTCCACAGTCAGATATCTGAGCTGCTCAGAGCTGTTGAAATTTGCGTGGTTAGTATTACTACATTAACGAACATGACTGATGTGGCAAATGTATTAACTGTTTAAACAGGATGCCATTGATCAGTCATGATGGCATAAACCTGTATAGCATATATTGTTTGGGCCACAGGGTTAGCAGGAATGTCTCCCTAAAGTCTACTTTAAGAGTAAAATTACTTCTTTGGTCCATATTAATTGTTTAGAATTGGAGAGACCATTACTCTAACTCAAATCTTTATACCTCGATCATGAAATTCTTTTTTTATGTGTAGAATCAGAAATACAGACAATAGAAAATTAAGCAGAACAAATTTAAGGAAGAAATAAAATGTGCTTTAGATATGCACACTGATTAATTTATGAGTAGAATTAAGCTTTTCTTTTATTATTGTCTTCTTTTATCTGTGCACATAATATATACTGTTCAAAAGACTGAAATTTGTAAGAGTTACTTAACCTTTGTATAAATATCTTATAGTCTTCCTTACCAGGTAGCTGGCTTATTTATGCCCTAGATTTCCCAGTAATGATTCCTTGTGATTTAACTAGAAATTGTGTGACTGGCCTGCCCAAAGAGTAAATGTTTGTCATGACTAGAGGGAATGGACTCAAATGCATGATAGCAGGCAAGATGTTATTGGGAAATAAGGCAGTTTTTAGAGATAAGACTGAGTTCTCAATAGAGTATGTAGCCAAATTGTGGCTAAGCAGAAGGAAAACTCAAATGGGAAGTTCCATTATGGAGAAAGTTTTTGTTATAAATTCATTAGAAATGGTCAGGACCATACAGGAATACTAGTTCACCAAGGTTGGCCTCATATCTCCTGACGTTTTTGTGCAGAGGCAAGAATAGAACCTTCCATGAGCATTCTCCTATTGCAAAGGAATTTTCTCCGAAGGTTGCATGACCAGAGTAACAGATAGGATTTTGTCTCTTGCAAATCTCTGAAATAAAGTAATATAAAAATATTAGCTGTAACTAATACTATTATTGTTATTAATGTTCCATCAAAGTGGAAAAGACATTCATATGTGCAAAAGACTTATGGGAAAAGCTAGATATTTTACTTAATTTATGATTCCAATGGTACTCCAAAACATGATATAAGAAATCTGGTTTTGATCATTCCAAGAACTCTAGAAAGCTTAATAGGAGAGAAAACTTTTCTTTTCTCCCTTCCTTTCTTAGGATGAGCTTGCTGTACCTTCAGTCATTTATTCAATTATTCACATATTCAAAAGACATTTATTATACAATAATTATGTGTCAAGCACTATTAGCTATCAGTGAAACAAAAGCATTTCTTAAAGAGAGAGCCTGAGGTTACACTCTGGGATGTAATTTCCCCAAACAGAGTAGATTGGGTGGAGAACTAAGAAGATCAGCCGTCTTTTGCAGAAATGTGCATGGTTAATCAGAGTTGCTCTATTCCTTCAAAATATTTATGGGCATCACACAATACAAGCAACAGACAAGGTCTAACCAAGCACCCTCCCACCCCCTGCTCCCATTGTACTTCTAGCCTTGATAATAAACATTGGCAATGAGATGATATTCCAATGTATGCAAATGTTTGTATTTTCCAGGAAGGACCTAAACAAAATGGCAAATACCAAAATTTTTATTTTGTTATTCTCCCAGTTCCTTTCCTTTGGAACAACTACTATAGCCCAAATTTTATTTCCCTCTATCCTGTAGGTGCTGGTTTCCTTCAAGCTAAATAAATTCATTATCTCAAGTGCCCACGTTGTGGTGCCTCCCTTTGACACTTCCTTTCAGAATTTTAATCTTGCGTTGTTACTTATTCCTCTCTGAAAAACATGTTTCCTTCCTCATAATGACTGCTTTAGATATTAGATCATGTAATTAAGTTAAACCATTTTTAGTGTAGTAATTTGCTAGTCTGGGTGATCAAGAAGTCAGCTGGAAAGTTTAAAATGAGTAAAATTATTATATATTCCCAGCATCCACCTCAGCAGTTATTATACAGACCTCTGAAGATGGGTCTTAGGAAATCAGAGATAAAAAATGTTTCCTAATGCAGCCTAGCCCATATATTGATTTTGGGGTGTATCTGCTTTACCATTATGGAGTGACAGCAGAAGCAGGGATGTCAGAGTGAAGCTGAAGGGCAGAGTAAGAAGGAAAAATACTCAGTTTAAGTTGTTTGTTACATTTTGGTATCTTCCCTTTACTCAAATCTTCAGTAAGTTGGCTGTACGCACACATACCGTCTGAAGAAATCAAGGAAAGGACAGACCCTGTTTTACTTTTGGGGCTACAGACTTGGGGAATCAGAGTCATTTTGGATAGCATGACAGACCCCCTTCTGCCATACGTGTCAATTACTGTGCCTCTTAGTTTACTACTAGTGTAGGCAGTTGGCCCACTAACAAAACATAGCTTTCTCTAATCTGCTGAAAGACATCTCCAAGGAGCATGGAAAATGTTGAAATAATTGTTAGGGGGTGTGTGTGTGTAGTGGGGAGGGTATCCAAGAATGCATAGGACTATATATAGCAGGCTGTGTTACCACATACTCCATGACGCAATGAATTATACCACTCTTTTCTGGAAATTTGTCCAGCCCTGGGTGAGGAGTGCTTGCTGGGGCAGAATCCAGGACTAGAAGGAGTCAGAAATGCTCATCTTTTTGTTAGGTTATAGGAAAGCAAGATTTCCTAGACAGAACGTACCCCTGTGCTACCGAGGACTTGGTGACATGCAATTTTTCCGTTGGCTGTTAGAAATGTACCAATGCTGGGTCAGGAGTGCCTACAGGGATGAACCCTGGATGTTTAGAAGAGGAAATGCCCATCCTTTAGTTATGATGGGTAAAAATCTGAAATTCCGAGATAAAATGCAATTGCATTATTTCAGTTATATAATTTTTCCCAGATTTTAACATATCTAAATTCACTATAATTCTTGCCATCCAGGAGCAGGTAGGCTGTAGAGTTTATTGCCTATCCCTGTGTATCAGGAATTATAGAATAGTGTCAGCTGCTTGGACAGTAATCCTAAAGAAAATAGTGCAGCATTCCATTAAGACATAATAAATCACCAATGCTTGTGTCACCGCAGAGGATGATTCTCTGTGGGGAGGAAAGAAAAACTTACTGATGATCCCAAGTGGTCCATCAAAAGGTCCAAAAGGTGGACTCTGTATGTAAAGAAATTTTTGTTCTAGAGTCATTTAATCAATTACTATCTTTTTTTTATGATTGCACAAGAGTGATATATAAGAAGAGAGATTTCAGTAAGAGTGAAATAAAAACTGTAAGTGATATAAAATGCTGTGTCGGTGTTAAATTGGCAGAGATTTTCACCCTTTTAATTTAGTGGTATGTATAATAATTGCACATGTATTATAGATAGGGTCTTAGATCTAATAACTTTCACTATTCTGAGAATTTGGCCCCGGTCAAGCAGAAGTTAAAGCTTATCTAGAGCTACTGAGTACACAATAGGAGAGATTAATCTCAACCATTTCAAAGAAAGCAGGAATCCTTGCAGGAGGACTTAAAGGAGCCAGGGTAATAATCTAATTTCTTAATATCTGTGTATAGAACCAGGCCCTATACACTGCCTAGTCAGCCTTGTTACCCGTCAGGCACGATCCCTTATGCTGAAGGTACGGTGGCAATAACAGCTATTTATCTCCCAATTAGCCTGTGCCTACCAGATACTCTCTCTGATGCATAGAAATTTTTCTGGCACAGTAAATTCTGCTCTAGAGAAGACTTCACTAGAGTTGAGATTTAGTGTGAAGAACTAACACTCTGTTAGGAAGAGTGAGTGACATCCCCCTGTCTATGCACTTGAATGTAATTCACCACCAACTAGAAGACAGACGAAGTACTAGGACTGTGAGTCAGAGGGGAAAGATGCAGAAATGAATGTTTTAGAGTGACCCAGTTCTCCATCTTCCCTCAGCTTCAGAACTTATTCCAAATTCAGACCACCTTAAGCGAAGCAGAACACCTAGAGAGGGCTTCATAGAATTGGAAAGGAAATATCTAGGAGAAAGAGATAACATAGTGTAACATAATATAATGCATAGCATAGTATAACATAGTGTAATATGTAACAGAATAGCATAGCATAACAGAGCATAACGTATAATATAACATGAAATAACATATGATAACATGAATGCATCCCCTCTGGAGGATAAAAACATTTACTTCTTATTTAACTTCATTCTCCCTGGGCCACATGGGGAAAATACCATCTTCATTGTTCACCATTATTTGATATATAGCATCGACCATCCTCAGAAAACTGGTCGAGGAGAAAATCTTTCAGCTGCATGGTATTTTAAGTACAAAATGAATGTATTTTGTCATGACTACATCATATTTAGGAAACAGAGATAGTTTTTACAGGGTCCACAGAATTTTAGTAGAGGAGTATAATAGCTGGTTGAAAAAGTATTAATTAGTTTTAATAATTATTATATTATTACATTTTAAAATTCTTATAAAATATAATTATAAAAATTATTTAAAGTGTTATTTAATTACCTAGCACTGTAGTTCCGTTTGGGAAGTTTGTTTTTAAAAGACTATATTGAATAAAGTTAATGGGAATACTGAAGATAAAGCCAACTAATTTGGTGGCCTGTAAACACTTGCAAATTGTGGGCAATGAACCTTGAAGAACTAAGCTTTTAAATCTTTAAAATGTATTCTTATGGAAACACCCATATTGGGTTTTCATACCTATTGTGAGGTCAACTATATAAGTTTTGTTTTATTTTTTGTTTGCTTGCTTGTTATTTTGATGATGGTGTAGAAATTGAATAATGTGGGCCATGTTTCACACCTAGGACAGTGTTTCCCCAAACAGGAACAAACTGTTAGGAATGGTAAGATGATCCAAAAAGCAGTAGAATCCAGTGGTGACAATGAAGAAATGAAGCCAACCTCCCACCTCAGACCACAAACCACGGAGATGACAGGACCATGCAAATCTCAGACATAGGTGGAAGAGGTGCTTCAGTTGATACTTGTCTTATCTTGAGATAGTAGCAATCTTACCAAACATGACTTTTAGGAAACAACAAACTCTACAGCAACCATAAAAAATTTACTAGATATTGTATGATTTAGGCTTTTTTTTTTTCCTTTTAAGGCAATTGCACTTTGAATAAAAGAAGTTCTGAGAAATTCTCTGAACACAATCCAGCACAACTGACATGTAGCTGTGAATCTAAATAAAACAATCAATACAAATAAATTCCCACTTTATTAATTCTCCTTAACATTATAAGTTTTTTTTTATTTTAAAAGAACAATTCTTTTGAAATTTCCCTATTTCAAATTTTATTTCCTTTATTATGAGATTTAACATAATTTGGAGAGTCTATTTTTGTAGAATTTTCCTATAACACTTTTTATTATCCACTTAAAATCTTTGACCTTGTGATAAATTCACCATCTTGTCTAATAGAAGTATCATGGACTTCAAGTCTTATTTGAAGAAATAGCTTTAAGCTTTAAAAATAGAGATTAAGTTCTGTTTACAGAAGTCTAGCTAATTCCTGAGAATCTCTAAATTTCAATAGCAAAAAATTATTCTGATTTACAGTCTTTTCATCATCCATTTCAGGTTTGACAGGTAGACAAAATAAATGAAAACAAAATTTTATGAAATTATAATAAAATTATTCTAACGTCTCATCTCAGAAAGGAATCATTGAAAGTCATTTAAAAGCAATTCAGTTACATCCGCTGTTTCTCCAATTGCAGATATGCTTTAGTGTTGATGACAATAAAAAGTTTAAGCAATTCAAGCAATTTTCAAACATATTTTTCTTCTTCTTTTGAGGTCTATATAATCCTTCTCCCTTATTAAGAGGATTAAATTTCATCTCTTTATTTGCTCTCTCTTTGTGCAATACAGAGTAAGTCCATCTTTTCCAAGTGAAATAGTGACCTCAAGACTGACATTCATTTCATATCAGTTTGTAGCAAGATTCTAACATTTACCAGGTTGAAAGGTGTTTCTTGAAGGCCGAGGTTTAGGAACAGTTCATGAATACACGTGAGTGAGGAAGTGCAGCTTCCAGTAATGTTCCTGGAGCTGGTCACGGAGATTCTTCTTCAGTCTCTTAGGTTTAGGTCCATAATTGTAGTCAAGGCATTAATGTTCTTGATTATTGATTGATCAATTGATTGGCAGAGGTGGGGTGAAATCATATCTAAGAGATTTGCCAATTTTAAACAAATGAAAATCCACAGTTCATGGAAAGAAAATTATTTTGAGCTATGAAAGACTCTGCTAACCAAAATATATCTCTTGTATTATTATCCACGTAATTACAGAAATAGTGAGCTGAATAATTGGCATCAGAGAATATGGCTTCAAGTTCCTACTCCACCGTTTACAAGTTTTTGTGATCTAGGGCAAGTTACTTAACTCTCTAAGCTATGTTTTCTCATCTGTAAAATTAGAATACTCACAGGTTGCAGTGAGCCTTGAAGAGAGGAGTGCCAGCTATTATCATTACTGCACTATAAAGATGTCCCAAATATAGAAGTAATATGCTTCAGGGTTGTGTGACTCACTTTGACTCTGAGAGATAACCATCCAGATGCATGCAGAATCCCAGGATATTCAGAGAGATGGGTATTTGGTGATGTGTGCTTGGAGGGTACTCTGGCCTGAAGGCAAGTGCAGGGGTACTTTTCTGGCATGAATGGTCATAAAATTCTTAAATCTGCCATTAGGAAAAAGGACTGAAACTTTTGAGGCCCCAAGTCTCTTCAAGGAGCTAGGCTCAGACCTCATTTCTCTACAGGTCTATAAGCTCTTCTGTTCTTGGAAATGTTATGTCAAACTCTTAGACTAACTGTACATAGGTAGACTGTATAGATGACTCCTCTTACTGGTCTACCCCTCTTAAATCCCATAACCAAAATATATCACATCCTGAAGTCAGTGACTATCGTATATTTTAGTTTATCCTTTGCTGCCCAAATTTGAGAATACTGAGATTAACCTATAGAACACATTTTTTCCTATTGTTTTTTATTCATCTAAATGAATGTGCTTTGGATGTTTCATCCCACTGAGAACAAGCCAGATGGGGGAAAAAAGTAATTTTCTTCCCAGGACTTACATCTGGAATGATATAAGACCAAGTATGTAATGGAAAAAAAAAAAGGAAAATGGAAAGCATTTTTTCAAGAAACACTTGAGCGTGGGCTATATAGATAATGTTCACAGAAAACATGATCCCCAAAAAAGAGAATACCATCAGCTTCAATCAGATAGTTGAAAATACAGGAAAAGAACTTCAGGAAAGAAATTTAATAATTCTAAGCTGGTAGAAACATAAATAAATGTAAATGTTCCTGATCAAGTTCTGCCTGGGTTTTGGCTGTCCCTTTTTGATAGTGAATATTTTCCATCACCTCATAGTATTTTTCATACTCATAGAACTACTTAATGAAGTTTCTAATATTTTAGTGATAGTCAAGATTGGAATAGTCCAAATACCACCTTGATCATCAAACATTGTTAAGTGCTTGTGGCTATAGTGTCAAAGGGCTGGGCCCCGAAACATTTACATCGTTCAGAGCACCAAGGCAAAGAAAACCTGTGCATGGGGAAATTAGTGTGTGTTGTGTTATATGTCCAGAATCCCTCGTCTGCAATTCCAGGATCCAAAGAGCTCTGATAACCAAAAAGTTTTTTGTATAATGACAAAACTAGACCTATACTGATGTATGATTACTTATTGAATTTTTTCTTATTTAAATCAGATATTTATATTGTTTATATATTTTGAAGTATTAACATATCTGAATAGGGGGAGCTGTTGCAGGCCCCACTGAATGTTAGCATAATACAAGATACATGCAGACTGTTAACTTTAAAAAATTCAAACGAAGTCCCAATTTTGGAATACATCTGGCCTCTGAGGTTTGGATAAGGAATTGTAGATCTGACCATATTTCATGAGCAATATATTTCTATCACTCTAGCACTTCTGTTTTAAGTCATATGATTTATATTAGGAAATTTATTCCTTAACATATGCTTATTTTGATTTCAAGTAATGAATATTTATTTACATAGTAATTATAAAAATTAAATCCTTTGGTTTCCTCCTACCAATTTAATTACAAGCTCCTCTAGGCTAGTTTCTAATAGCTTTATAATATTTTCTTTATCTACAAAGTCATGTATCCAAATGAAAGATTACATTGAAACCATTATCTAGTTCTAAGTAATTTTAATCACAAGATATATTTTAACTTTTTTACTAATTGTCTTAACTAAAATGAGAAAATGTTATATGTATTTGCACAATTTATTTGATTGTGCTTTGTACACAACATAGAGGTCTATAAGCATAAAATTATGATAACTATTATTATGATAATGAGTTTATATAAAAGCAACAACTCACACTCCTTTATTTTGAATTTAGCATAATATTTCAGAAGAAATTTTGAAAGGAATGATTGATCAGGAATGTTTTTATGACAACTAAGACTGCTCTCATTTCAAGAGAAATCTTTAAGTCATGGGTTATAACCAGAAAACTGAAAGTGCAGTAATTCTGAAAGTTCAAGCGACCCTCTTTCAGGAGGAAAATTATTTCATTGCTTTCCAGAAATACATAGCTTGATTGGTTATATTATCTTTAGTAATAAAAAAATTGTCATCTTCCTCCTCATTTTGCTTGTTTTGTATGTTTGGCTAAGGAATTAATGTATAAAACCTGAGTTATCACTTCTTTTTTAGGTCGGCACCATGTTGATGATACACAAATTTGAATTCAATGTCACAATTATGAAGGACATAATTAAGGCAAGTGGAAAATAAAAATTGACTTAATTTTCTCAGAAATACCAGGTCACAGAAATTGTGACAGATGCAGCTGTGCTGATGCATATTTTTAGTATTCTCCTTATTGTCTCCTGTTCACTGAAACATCTGCTTCATTTTCCAAACTAGTAAAAAGTCTTCAAGCCCTAATAGACTCCACACTGAGTTTTATGGATTGTATTAGTTGAGTTCTTCTTTTCCCTTATTCATCAGAGGAACATGTTTCTCATAAATCAATATTTAACTAGACAACTTGCTAGAAAGATTGTTGAAATTCTTGTTTATAAATCTCTCATTTATTTGAAAGGATTCTTTTCTTTTTAAGTTTAAAACTACTTGTACCAAAAAAATCCATTTAGCAGAATAATAAGATGTATAAAGGAGTAGGCTCTTCAAAATTAAAGAATAATGTGTCAGTGTTAAAGTTCAGTGAACTGCTGTGTATGTGAGTACCTGTGTATGCGTTTCATATCTCAGTGCATGTGAAAATACAGAATCTCCATGAAAATATAAACTATATATTTATTTAATTAAGAATGCTTACTAAGTTTTTTCTATAATAACAGTAGATGAGTATTTGTGGAATTGTGGAGTTTCTCATAATATTACACCTCATTGTGATACATTGAGTACCTAGTTGGTTGATATTACTTTTGAAAGTACACAAGTCCACAAAGCTTTAAAAGATCATACCAATTAAATGAAAAAGGATGAAGAGTGAGCAGCCAATAGAAAATCATATCTATGTATATGTATATATATATATGTATATTCACACACATTTTATCTTTTTAACGAGGTAAAACAGTTATGACAAGAAAACGTATTCAAATTTATTGTAAAACTTTCCTGAAATGTACAGAGACTTTATTCTATCATGAAAAGGTCCACCTCCTTGAATATCAATATATTTAAATGGAGATTTAGTCATACCCAGTGACTATGAGAATTCTATAGATACATAAAATAGTCTATATAATTGTGTGCATAGGTCTCCTATGAAAGAAAAAGAAAATAGAACTCACTTAATCTCACCTCTCATTGTGAGAAGTAAATAGTTGTATGTAAAGAGTGGGATAAACATCATTTCCCATGAAATGTTCTCCATTTTGAAGAAGCCAGGAGAGTTTGGTGGCTTGATCACTCCTCAGGTTCTAGGTGGCATTGATACCAATCCTGTTGCCGATATGACTGTTACTATGCAGGGTCAGCGGTGTGCACATCACTGCACTGGCTGATTAGTCAGCCCTCTGGCTGATACCCTTCTGGGGATAGCGATTGTTTCTGAGGTGGGGTTGTGAACTACATGGCAAGTCAGAATGATGCTCAAGACTTTCGTATAATGACTAGTAACAGTTGAAAAAAAGGGTAAGTTTGCTTTGGACAGTGAGATGTACAGAAAAGTACCAAAGTGATAGAATAAGGCCATCAAAAAATTAAAACTGGAGCATAACCAAAAAACAGTTTATCTGAAAAATTATGCAAAATTATAAAGCTTTTTTAAGATTGTGTCAAATATAAGGCAAAGTAAGGTTTTTTTTTCTGTTTTTCATATAATTGGTTCTGAGATGTAAAATTGTGCTATTAGTCAGAGAATGGAAAGGGGACTTCTAATTTTTCATATCAGTTTATACCAAACATGTATTACTTAATAATAATTTTAAATAAAAATTTAATGTATGCAGTTATTTTCTTAAAAGGTGACAGTCTTCCTTGAATCTACATCCTTATGCCTCACCATCATGAGGAATTTTCACAAATACATTTTAAAAGGCCAGACTATATTGCAAACCTGCCAGTTTTTAAAGAGCGCATACTAGCTTTGTATTGCTGGGTCTCTTGTTGAATCTTGCTGGCCCTCAGTTTATTCACCTGAAAATGGATAAAAATAGTACCTGCTATGGTTTGACTGTGTCTCCCTCAAAATTCACATGTTTAAATCCTAACTCCCAAAGGTGATGATGGTATTAGTACATGAAACCTTCAGGAGGCTTGTAAATCCTGAGAGTGGAGCCCTCAGGAACAGGATTGATGCCCTTATAAACGGGGCTCCAGAGAGCACCTGCTGCCATCTGAGGACACAGGTGGAAGTATGTGACCCAGACTAGAGCTTTCTCTTGACCACGCTGGGACCCTGATCTCAGACATCCAGCCTCCAGGGCTCTGAGCAGTAAATGCCAGCTGTTTATGAGTCCGCTCAGTCTGTGGTATTTCATTATAGCAGACTGAATGGACCAAGACAATTCCACCTCAGTAGGGTTGTGTAATGATTCAGTGAATAATGTGATATGTCTATCTATCATCCTCAAAACAACCTTGACCTGTAGGAATCATTCAGTAAAAGCATTGGAATAGCCCTTTCTTGCAGAGAGAATACATGATCTTTACATTTGTTCTATTAATAATGTAGAATTGCATCACAAGTGTAATTGTATGGAAAACTGCTAGCTACTGGATGGATGAATTACTTCAATTTCTTACCTCAAATTTCAGGAGAGAGTACTTATTTTAGAAACACCTTTTTTCTGTCTAAATACTCCTAAATTTATTACCTAGTGTTTTGAGAAAAATGTTTTAGTTCAAATATCAAAGGAGAGCTGTAAGATGCTCTCTGCTTTCAAACCCAGCTCACTAAGATTGGAATGTAGCAGCAATTGGGATTCAGATGTTTCAAAAGGATTTGACATTTTAGTGCACAATTTTTACTTTAGAAAATTTATATTGGCATACTAAGCTAAAAAAAAGTCCTCAGAGCAAGCATATATGCTTGATAAAAATCTTAACAGATACTGTCTACATTTATATCTAAATTTTTATTAAAAAATAAGTAATATATATAACATCTACACCTGTTTATATGTAAATGAAAGAGAAAAAGGAAGAGAGACATTTAAACAAATCAAATAGTTTTATGAAGTCATAATTTATGCAATGCAAGCTTTGAAATAAACTGTATTATAATGTTAAGCTAATATACTATATTTTAAATAACCATTTTAATAATAATGCTAGAATTTGTTTACTAAAAATTGAATTATCTGAACATCTGGATATGGCAGTCAGAGTTTTCAGCCTTACAGTATTTCCTAGATGATACCTGGGTTTAATATTTGTAAAATACAGGTATAAAAGTGTGTGTGTGTGTGTGTATAAAACAGCAAGCAGTTTACAGTGTGGGTTCCAGAATGATTATCTTAGGATCTAATTTCAAGTTCTGGTACACAACTTATTTGCTGTATCACTTTGGGCATGTTGCTAGCCTCTGTAGCCACGTTTTCCAAATCTGTAAAATGAGGCTAATCATAGTATTTAATCATATTGTATTCAGATATTTAATTTAAATACATAAGTAACATACTTAAGAGTGGCTTGCTTGTAGTGATCATCCAGTAATGCTATCATTATTGTTGTGGTTGCTATTAGTATTATTATAAAAGCATACAGAGCATAGAGAAGAGTCTCAAAGAATTTATCCTTAATATTTTAACATAAGTTATCAGTGGAGTGTTAAATAAAGGAATGGGGCAAGGAAGCTGAAAGTAGGCAAAAAGGAAAAGAAAGAACATAAAAAGCCCTGCCCACCTAGGCTGTACATAAAATAGGACACCTGGTCAAATTGGAATTTCAAATAAACAAGGAATAATATTTTAGTGTAAGTATGCTCCATGCAATATTTGGGACACACATATACTAAACATGTATTTTTGTTTTTCTGAAATTTAAATTTAATGGAGTGTTCCATATTTATTTTTTAATTGTTTATGCCAAATCTTGCAACCTTATGACAGCCCTAAGGAAAAAAATCACACAGCACGTATGAAATAATTCAATTTACAGCAAATAATATAACTGTATACATGCATTTTGTGCACATATATAAATTAGATTTTTCAAGTCTTTATTAATTGGTAGGAATTTGCATTATATATATATATCAAGAAAAAAGTACAGTATGATCTGTAGCATGATTCTGTTGTAGTAAAATGAAACAACCATTAAGCTGTAATATGTGTGTATATATATTTACATATTTGTAATGTAATATGACATGCAATATTTATGTATTTGGAATATATGTATATATATATATTTCTTACAGGGAAGTAAGTTTAAAGAAAAGGAAATATTCTGTGAGGTGCAGAATACATTCATAAATGAATCTCAGAATTGAAGATGTATTAGTTTTTTAGAGTGCAGTTGGGAAGAGTTCGGCTGAATTGGGCATTCCCTAAAGCTCATCGTTCACATCTATTAATAAGGTGTTTAATGAATACTAGATCTGAAACATATACATTTTTTATACCTAGATATAGGTATTTGATTATGTAAGTATAGTTGATTTAATGTGATCTTCACATTAAACTTCCTCTTTACATTTAAAGATGTATGGGCTAACACAGTATCACAATTTGGGTGTCTTTTTGAACTTATGAACTAGGAAAAGGGACTAATTCACATCAGCCAGTGCAGGTGAACAGCTGAGAATTTCACATATGCATCATATATTCAAATTGATATAAAATTTTTGTGATGACCTTTGAGACCAGCATTAGGTAAAGCCCTGTTGAATCAACTACAACTATCTTATGAGGAATTCAGATATTGTCTTAGATTAGTCTTCCATTAAGATTTTATTTTTGAAGAAAATGCACTTCCAGTTTCCTCCATATAACCAACAATTCTTTGCTTACTAGATTCTGATTCTATAATTCATTATAATTTCTGCTCTTTTCTGTTACTTTCCCTCACTTTAATATACAAAATTAACACAAATCAAATAAGTGAAGGTAAAAATCTAATTTTACTTACATGATATTTGACTGCTACCATCAGTAATTTCACTGGCTCTTCTATAAGTTTATAACATTAACATAATTATTCTAATTGCATGAGCAACTTTAATTGTTAGTTGGCATCTCTTCTTGGTGTAATTATATGGAAAAGCTATATTAGATAATCAAAACAATTAAAATGGTTGATGTAATTCTTGAAGAATAGAAATTAGTCTTCAGAATTTTAAGCAAAGATTAATTTATGTTTCCAGGATAATTTTTAAAAGGAGTCTTTTATGTGACTATGCACATCACCTCCCACCCCCTGTAAAAAAAGAAAGAAAGAAAGCAAAAGAAAAAAACAAAGAGCTGTTTTTATTCTGTCTCATCATCAAAAATATAAAGTATCCTAGTTTTCATACACAAAGATGGAACTAGTGACCTGTAATAAGTAAAGCACATGGTTTGAATTATTTTTCTAAAGTAGTCATTTTAGAGATGCAATCTCACACTTTAATTTTGTCACTATTGCAGTTAATGATACACAGCAGTGGTGATTTACCAAGGTGAGAAGTCAATCTGTGGTCACTTAAGTGGAACTGAGCTAACTGTAAGATCTATATCTATAACCTCATTAGTATTCTGCCCTGATCAATTAAACTAACTAAATTCAGGAGAGATGTAATTATTAGCATCATCAACGTGTTGACAGAAACAATTAATATTTACTGAATGTTTTCAGTGTTCTCTGAGATAGGACACAACTACTAAAACAAACAAAAAATCAGTTTAAGCATTTGCAAATCACTCCTACAATTATTTTGCCTATAAGATGGCTTCTAACTGCTTTACCTTAATGTTTCTTAATTTAGCATTATGTGGACATGAATAACGGGAAATGGGTCTCTATTTACCTTATAAAATATTTGTTCTCAGCAAATCCATGTACTTTGCCACAGATGTCCTGTCTTTTCTAACTCTAATCTTTTGGCCAACCCACTTATATTTTGGTTTTAATAAACACTCATTCAAGTTTCAAACTATATGAAAAAAAAAAGGTAAAAACAGAAATTTTTTCTTAAGTTCAGCAATATTTCATGGAATCCAAGAGCCGAAAGAGTAGTAGACCTTGCAGTTCTGGAAGAGCGAAGTCAGTTACATAAGGTGATCTCCCTCCTCCGACTCCGGAATCCATCTTCACAACTCGTTTCTACCACTTCCACTTCCTTTTGTGACTGTCTTCTCTGTTTCTTTAGCTCATCTCAAATTTAGATCATAGTTTTTCGGGTTTTTTTTTTTTAATCAGAATGTGAAAACTTTATTCTGTTTGAATGTAAAAGTTTTAGCTGAGCTCACATGTGCCCTGGAGCTTTGCTTTCCCTAATCCAGTAATTCCAGTTACGTTGATCATGTGGTCAATGAGCCATGGGGAGAAGTTCCCTCAGTTCACAACTATGGACTGAATTGCAGAAAACTAAGGGGAGACTGGTGCTAGCTAAATTTGATAAGTAGTCTTTTTGACCATGTTAAGAATTTTGGCCTTCATCCCAAAGTCAGAGAGTAGATTTATTCTTCATGCAAATATCACCTTTGCATTTTGTAAAGGTAATTCTGACTGCAGTGTTGAGGGTGAATTTGAGGGGAATAAATAGCATATTGAGACCAATAAAGAAGCTACTGCAGTACCTCAGCCAAGTGTTGGTGATAGTATGGGCCAGAGCAGCAAAAGCAGAAGTAGAGAAAAATGGGAAAATTTGAGAGAGATTTAGAGTCAACATCATCAAGGACAAATGGTGGATTAGAATTTGGGTTAGGGACACGAAGTGGGGCAGTGAAGGAAAGGCATGTGTCCTAGCTGTCTGATTCAGGAGAAGAGATGATACTGCTCTCAGACAGAAATGCTAGAAGAAACCATTCTCAGACACCTGAAGAAGAGTTATGCACTGTAGTTTAAACTTTATTTAAAACTCCTAGAAGAGTATCTATTACCTAGTGCAGCCCTAGATCCTGGGAAATTACATTATGACTCAAAATTCACCAAGAAGTTTTGAGTTAAACAAGTATTTTAATCACCGTGTATGTATGAGGAATTAAACTTTGAAAATCTGAATGTTACTATAAGAGAATGTGGTAGGTTGAATGATTCCCCACCCCCAAAGTTAGCCACATCCTCATGCCTGAAAACTGTGACTGTTAATTTAACTAACAGATGCTTTGCAGATGTGATAAATTAACTACCTTTAGATGGGGAGATTGCCCTGGATTATCCCAGTAGACCTTAAATACAATCACATGTCTCTTCATAAGAGGGAGGCAGAGAAAGATCTGACAGGTGGAAGAGAAGGCAGTGACAACAGAGGCTGAAATTTGAGAGATGAGACCACTAGCCAAGGAATGTGATAGCCACCAGGAGAAAGATGAGGTAAGGGAGGAATTCCCCGCTTCCTCCAGTAGTGTGGCCCTGCTGATACCTTGATTTTAGCCCAGTGATATTGATTATACACTTCTGGCCTTCAGGACTGTGACGTAATATATTTCCCTTGTCTTAAGCCACCAAGTTTGTGATAATTTGTTACAGCAACCATAAGAAACTAATAGAAGGTGCTTTTTCAAAATTGCTTTTATATTTAAAATATATCCCTATGACATAAATGTTCTCTGATGAAGCATCTAGAAACATTTTATTCAAGCTAGGATATCCTGTTTCACTGACAGGTATCTGCAGTTCTTGTGTACTGCATATAGCCAAAAAATAACTGGTGTCTGCTCTCCAGCTAGGATTTAATCCCAGTAAATTGCAGATACATATTTGTAGAATTTACAGGCCTAACCACCATATCAGCATCGTGTTGAAATTAAAATAGTGTATTTCTAGGAAAAATGATCTGAGTGAATATTTTAAAATATTTTTCTAATGAGGGCAAATTTTATTGAAATTTATGTGCATAATTTAACCTAAATTGTTTTGGCAGCCACTTGAATAATTAATTGCACTCTTCTATTAACGTTACTGACATAGACCTAGCTCCAACACCTCAAATGCAGAAGCATTGCTCTTAGAACTATAATTCCAAACTTCTCCTTTACTGTTCTGGATTTCTTCTAAGTAGAGCAGTATTAGAAACTTTTCAGTTATTTTCAGACTCATCTCCTAGAGGGAGTCAGATAGATTATAAATATAAGGTAGCATAAAATGGTGGCTAGAATCCTCTAGATAACTTGTTTGTCAGTAACAAATTAATAAGACAGTAATCTACGAGCTCTTCAGGTATATATAAACAGTAGAAGAAAATGGAAAATATACTCATATGCAGATGAGTGAAGATAAGCAAATAGCTATTCTTGCTAAACCAATCTGTGTGTTTACAGAGACACTTCTTTAAGAGAATTTTAAAGAATTCTCTTAAATTCTTTAAAATTTAAAGAATTTAAATTTTAAATTTAACTTAAATTTAAGTGGAATTTAAACCAGTGGAAACATTGATGATAATGAACTTAGATGCAAAATTTGAGCAGGGATTTCTTTCTTGTATATTCAGTTATTTTTGCCCTAAGTTAATAATTAAGTAGAGATCATATTTCTTTCTTATTATTACATTAGTGATTGTATTTCACTCTTATTGCACCTCAAAGATACTAGAAATGGCTCTGTAGGTATGTACAAACTAAAACAACAAATGCTGGTTAACAATCACACATGTATATAAAACTAATATATCATGAAACTACTTCTCACAACTCTGAGATGGAGTAATGCTCTGTATTATTAGATATCCAGGCGTTTAAAGCTTTGGCTACTCAGTTCGAAAATGACAGTCTCTTCAGTCAAAATATATGTCTCTTCAGGACGAAGTTTGAAATAATTTTGGATTGTGTAGACATCATACACATATTGGAATTTAGGTAATTTCCTAATTCCTTCTTCATCTTTTCTTAATTGTTTTATATTAGATTTTTTATTAGCTTAGTAATTGGTTCATTACTTTTTCACTTCATTTCAGTAAATAGTCCTCAAATCATGCCTCTAAAATAGGTGCAGAAAAAGAGAAAGACAACAGTTAAAGAAATGAAAAAAACATATGTAAGTAAATTTCAACACTTTGAGAATCTTGAAGATTCAAATATGGGGATTCTGTGTACTATTCTTGCAACATTTTTGTGATTCTGAAATTATATAAAAACAGAAATCCAAAGATTAAAAGACCCTTAGTTTAAAAAGGTTAGCAACCTCCTCCAACGTTCCCACATACTGCCGCTTCCACCAGCGCCACTTCGACGCTTCAGCACACGCTTAACCTCTCTGAGTTTTTAGTTTTCTCTCTTTGGGAGAAAGCCCATGAACTTTCCTTATTGCTCTGAAAGCGCAGCTGCGTTATATCGGCACATTTTTAATATTTTGTGAAGAATTTCTTGTGGTTTTGTAACTAAAGCATTTTCACCTTATTTGAATTTCTGTAATGCCAAAAGTGGATGGTGTCTCATGTTTTTTAATGGATGTATTATCTGCTCAAAATAACTTGAAAAATATTTATTTATATTCACTTTAGTGAATTGCTCTTTTCTCCTTTGACTGTTACTTATGGATAAATTCTTCTGTTTCAAATATTTGGTTCCCATATGTAATGCTGGATTTTTTGTTTGTTTTTCACTTTAAATCATTGATGATTCTAATTTTTCTGTTCACATTTTCAACTGAGGTCTAGATTGAATAGCACTGAAAACTGGAGAGTTATCTCTGTAACAGACATTAAACAATATTGTTGTCTGTCATATCTCTAGTAAATCAATGCCTAGTACATAGAAGGTATTGTGTAAATATTAAATACATGAGAAAATGAACAGAATGAATACATAAAATTAATATAATGAATAAAATATGAATACAGACTCTCAAATCATCAACAATCATCCTTATGTAAAAACAAAATATAATAAATAAATTTTGTGTATCTTGTTTAGTAATAAAACTGAGAATGTAAGATTGTTGAGACAGAATTCACAATGAAGAGTCAGTCATGGTAAATTTAGAATAGAAATAATGAATAAAATCATTGGATGAGAGATTTTCCAGTTAAAAGATTTAGACATAAGAACAAGAAGATACAGCAGTTCATGAAGATAAATAGGATAAATTGTAGCTCAGAATTGTCTTTCTTGAGAATATTTTGGTTGTCATCTGCATGGAAACCTGGTTGATTTGAGATGATATTTGTATGACACTTACTTCAAAGTATGAATAAAGCATAGGATAAAAATTTTTTACCATTATATTTATTACCTATCTCAAAAATCGTTCTGTCCATGGTACCTCTTTGTACATCTATAATGAAATTTTCTTTTCCTCAGTTTGAGTTTGTTTCTTTTCCTTGCAATCAGTAAAGTCTTTATTAAGATAGAACCCTTTTTCTCCGAGAGACTCCTTTTATCAGCCAGTGATGGCTTTAGAATTTAGCTTTGTGCACGCAGATTTGGTAGATACCAAGATCCTAGGTGACAAAGGACAAAATGCCAAAATATCACCTCTTTTTGAAAAAAATCCCCTTATTAAAAAGTAAAATTATGTGTATTTATTTGTTTCCTTATGAACTTTGTACCTAAATATTTCTTGTCACATTTTATTATCGTTCATATTCTTTATTGGCCCCACCACTGCACTGTCAGCAATTCAAAGACCAGAGGACTGTTCAGTTGAATTTAAATCTGTAATATGCAGCATAGTGCTTGGTATATCATAAGACATCAAACATAAATTAATAAATGAATGAAAATATTTGGTGATACAGAATTAAAATGAGCCACATTTATTCAACAAATATTAAGTGTCTGCTCTTTGTAATGCATATTGCCAAGTGCTAGAGACAGTGTTCTGATCAACACAATCTTATATATGACATTTTATTAAAGATGACAGGTATTATATTTCTTTTTGCACCATCTATTTTTTACTTACTGTTAAAAGGGATTCTATGAAAAAGAATTAAATGTGCCGTGATAAAGTAGACAAAATAATGTGTAGACCAGGAGGTCATTGCTTCTTTGAAGAAGCAATCTCTCAGAGAGATCTTATGAGCTGTAGGAATTAACTAACCAATGTATGGAGGAAGAATCTTTTGGATATAAGGAATAGAATTTGCTAAAACCCTAGGCCAGGAAGCATTCCAGCATGTCCTGGAAATGAAGGGTAATTTGTATGGTGGACCAAGTTAGAGAATGGCACCAAAGGAAACATGTGAGTCAGTTAGATTAGTGTTTTGTGGAGCTGACTTGAAGAAATGGGCTGATTCCAAACAGATTTAGGAGATAAAATCAAATGACTGCAGTAAATAAACTGGAAGCAGACAAAGGTAGATACAAGGTGATCAGTTCAGAAGTCAATGCAATAGTCCAGGCAAGAAAAATGATAATTTGATCTCAAGTTATGCCAAATAGGTGGAAGGAAATAGATGGATTTAAGAAATATTTAGAGGTAAAATGGCCTTTGGAGAAAATTGGTTTTTAGAGTCATAAAATAATCAGGGGGGAAGGGAAAGGAACTAGGACTGCTCAAAGGAAAGAAAGACTTCAGAAATACACTAGAGCTAGTATATTTACATGGTCAACCTGACAGTAATTTCCAGTGGATATAAAAAATAAATAATTGAAAATCTTAATTACCCATCTTTATATGACTGACTTCACATCTTTATTGGAATAAAAAAAATTAGAAGACAAAGATTCAGTTGAGATTCTTTTTAAATGTTAAGTATCATTGTGTTGTTTTTTCAAACTCTTTTGAGGGAGATAAAATCTCAATGTGACATTTATTGTATATGTTCCTGGTTCATCAGATGCAAATCAACTGTGTTTTTTTCTCCTGGCTATATAGAAAGATTACCATTTGCAGCCTTTGTTCTGCTTGGTCCAGGTCATGTCACTGAGTCCTGGCCAGTGGAATGTGGGTGGAATGGTGTGCCTCTCATAAAATGTCCTAAGTGAGCCTCCACACACACTCTTCATTTATCTGTTGGCTAGTTGAATGCAGATGATACCTGGGAGCTACATCAGGATGAGAGAGCTACAGAATTGAAATAGCCTGGGTCCTGGGTCCCAGTTTAACTACTTTCAGTAGAGTTTTTCAGTAGAACCTCCAAACTCACATGGGATTATGAGACACAAAATCCCATTCATTAGCACCACTGAAATTTCAGGAGTATTTGTTATAGAATCTGACTAACACAATATACAATGTTGCCTTTTTTTGTTTTATTTATTTATTTTATATATGTGTGTGTATAGATATATATATATACACACATATATATATCTATACACACACATATATATATGCATGCCAAAGAATTCTGTGAATATTAATAATTTAATACTTACATGAACCCTATGAAACAAGTAATGTTATATCCATTATACAAAAGAGGAAACAAAACACAAGTTCACACAGCTAGTAAGTAGCAGAGCCAATAATCACTCCCATTACTCTGGCTGCAAAGTTTCTTCTGTTAGTTTCTGGCTGCACTACCTGAATTTAAATGACTGTTCTTTAAAAGAAAATATATATATATATATATCTATTTGTGAGAGCTACACTTTTAATTTGTCCACACCTTTGAGTATTTCAGGAATTTCGTATTAAGGTTAATGTATTGAGAGTTCAGAAAGTCCGTTTGGCCTAAGTCTTATATTCATGAAGAAAATCAAATGTAATGTGGTTACATTTAAATCACTGTGTATTGTATGTTTATGTTTAATTAGTTAAATCTAAAATATTAAAATTTTTGTAACTCTGGTTTCACACTTTATTTCCTTTCAAATTGCCAGGGAGCATTAATAATTGGAAATGATCCAGGCAGGCTCTTAGTCGCTAAGGACCCTGTTTTGCCCGTTCAGTGATAAGGATCTAAAAAAATAGTTATGTATTCTCTGGAGTTCTTAGTGAACTTAGCGCAGTATCTTACTGAGTATCTAAAACTTCATAGAACTTGAAGAGTTACAGGAACATCCCATGGTTCTACCAGGTAAACTGCCAATGAAGCTGCAGTAGGCAAAGATATTTTCATCCAATTCTGGGGGAAAATACATGGTTAAATCTTTTCTGTATCCCCTAAGAAATGTTTAGGCCACATCTAGTTAGAAGTTATGTTATGACAAAGAAGCAATTTGACTAAGGCCCCTGTGACACCTCTGACTTAACTTTGAAAAGAGTCATGGGATCTGCAACTTGTACTTGGCTCTGCTGAAAAGAAAGGAAAGATCTGTGGCTAATGAAATGTCAAAAATGTAACCTCTCTAAGGATTTGTTTCATCCCATCAGAATGCACCAGAGAGTCAATACCAAGCTTAAACTTAAGTCCCTACCTAAGCTGAGAGCTTTGAATTGTGAAGAATATTTGGGTTTCTTTCTCTGTTTTTCTGTAAGTCATTTTCTCCTGCTTTCCTAAACTAAAGTTGTTTTGTCCTTTAAGGAATGAATGCATTCATAGGACTTAAGATTACAGTGACAAAATTCATATACTGTGCTGTTGTTTTATCCATCTACATAAGTGACTTTTGTCAGATAGCTCATATGGTCCTTAGTGGCACTCGTAAAATTGTATGTGCTTGTGTTTATTTTTGCCTGTCATAATTTATTAACTTTAATTATCCAAATCCCTGTTCTGTATTCAGAGCTACTTCTAATTCAATTTAAACTCTATTTATGATTTTATTGGTCTTCTAAAGAGATCTAATCAGGTAGAATAATCAGTTGAGTCAGCATCACTTAAAAAGATGTCTTGAGTTGTTTAAGGTAGGAAAAAAATTCTTTCCTCTACCCATATTAGGTCTCAGCTGGGGCTCTGTAACAAAAGACAGATTAACTGGAGAAAAGCATACAGATTTATTTATTATAAGTTTTATGTGACATGGGAATCCTCATAAGGAGGTGAAGACACAAAGAATTTACAAAACTCAAGTGCTTATATCTTAAGCTGAACAAAGGGAAGCAGTTGTTGATAAGTAACTAAAATATATGTAGAGAGGAAAGGATGGTAAAAGTCATTTAATAATGTCTGTACAGAATTCTCTCAGCCTGGACTCCTCATCTCTTATGATAAGAATGTTTCTTTCCTTCTGGTAGAGGGAGGACATCTATCACATGGGAGTTTTGTCTCCTGCTTTTAGGAAGAAAAGGGGGAGGTCAGAGACCTCTTCTTGCAAGTGCTGCTTTCCATGTGCCTTTAAATTAAAATAATCTTCCTGCCAAAGTGACATATTTAGGGGGGACATACTCTGCCACCCTTTAGTGGAATAGTAAAAGAGATCAAGGAATTGAAGTTGGGTGGTCAGGATTTGAGTTCCAGATCATTTTCCCTAATATTTGAATGAAATTGAACAATCCCTTAAAACTCTTCAGTCTCAATTTCTCCGTCTAAACCAAGATAAGAATCGCTAGTGAAAGTATTGTAATACACTAAATAAAGTAATAATGTATGTGGAAGCACTTAAATCACTGAAGTACAAGACAAATGTTAGATATTTAAATTTTGTTCATAAAATAATAAGTAATGAAAAAGATAATATAAGCTTTCATGTTTAAAATGTTTTTAAAAAGTCATTATTATGAAACATCCCATTTTGGCATTTTTATAACAAAACATATTAATATTTTTAAGTGATCTCACTAAATAACTATTGAAGGTATATAACAATACAGTAGAGATTTTTCAGTATCTTTTCTAAAATTCCATTCATTTGTCTACACTAATCTAAGGAAAACATTACAAGAATAAATGAAGGTCTAAGAAGGTATACATGGCATTCTTTAACTTTAAATATAAGAAATTTCAAATCAGAAGGGAGAACTATTTCCTTGAACATTAGATTCATTATATGTAGCATTCACTCAGAAAGTAAATTTATCATTGAACAAGACAGCTTCATACTGGGTGTTAATATCTGGCTCAAAAAACACCTACTACATAATGAAATGATTTGTTATAATTTCTTTCTTTTTTATTCAAATATTAGTCAGTTTAAAATGCGTTTATTTCTGGAGTACAATATATTGATTCAGATAAATATATAAAACTTTTCCTTTTCATATTCTTTTTTATTATAGGCTATTACAGATTTTGAATATAGTTCCCTGTGCTAATATAATAGGAACTTGTTTATTTTACATATAGTAGTTAGTATATGATTTATTTCTTTATAACAGAAAAAAATTACTGAATTTCCTTGATATTCATTGTATTTGTATTTTTTCAAACAGGTTTAGCATAGTATTTCTAAGTATCTACTGTAAGGCAGTTAGAGCACACCTTAAAGTAGCGTAAAACTCAATGTGGAAAATGTGGCCACAGTATTTTTCTTTAGGAAATAATTATTTTTCAACAAGTAAGCATTCTGATATCTATATATGGCCAAAGTTTTTTCATTTTTTTAAGAAAAAAGTAACAAAATAAAAAGGAGTAAAGAAACCAAAATAGTCTAACTTGTTAAAATAGTTTAAAATTTTGAATTTAGCTGAATTGCAAAATAAGGGCATAAGGGCCTACCACTTTTATGTTTTCCTACCTCAGTGAGTAATGCAATATATTTTAAAAATTTCTATAATTCTATGATTTTTTACACATTTGAAATATTATGAATGCTATAGTTTAAAAATCAGCATGCATTGTTTATGTTTATTTGGCTTTCACATTTTTTAATGTGATTTACTGTATTCTTTTCAAAGGGATGCTTTTGAATTTCCCAATGAAAAAGATATTGTTATAAACCTTACTCTGATTATATAAAACTACTGAAATTATATACATTTTCATGTAAACAAAATTGATTCTGGAAATACATGCTGCCTTCAAATTTTCTAAAAGAAAAAGACATAGAATATTAGTTTGAATAGATTAACTTTTTAATGATCAAATACATTTATTTGCTTTTTCTTTCATAAGTACATTCAAAATTTAGACTCATACATTTAAGTATTAGTTTTTTTTTCTTCTTCCACAGTCATAATATTTAACACAGGATCATATTTCACTTTTGATTAGGGTACGTATAGTAGTGACTGTGGAGTCCAGTAATAATTGGGGAGATTTCTCCTGCAGCTTATAAAATTATATCTGTGTCCAACCTGCAAGCACTGAGGGGTGACAGGTTAAACAGGTTAAGATCTTTCTAGAGTGGCATTGAAGGTTGTTTAAATTGCAATTACAGTTTATAGTGCAGCTGTTAAAATCCACCAAACCAAGTTTTCACAATGACCTTTTCCATTCATCTAAGGAATTTTGCCAAATGTTTAATTTGTAGGCATCTCACTTGGGCCCTTTTCTAGACATACACCTTTGAATGAATTATCTCATGTTTAGCTTTCACACACAAAACTGAATGTCTTTGACCTCTGATATCAGTGGAATTAACTCTGCTTCCTACTGGGGGTGCTTTCAGACATGTACCTTTCATTTAAATAAAATAAAACAATTACTAACTCTCCTGGAAAAAAGAAGACACTTTAAAGTCTTTTCTTAAGTGTCGGTTAGAGTTACCTTATAAATGTTACAAATTCAGTTTCTGAAGTTGACGTGTAATATTGGAGAAAAACAGGGAAATTGCAGGATCAGTGCACTTATCTGACCCACATAAATGTCAGGTGACAAATGAAGAGAATACATAAGTGCACCGTTAATAATTTTTTTGCCATACTTACATTATTTATATTTTCAACTATTCAAGAAGTAAACATTATGTACTTAATTTTTACATTGAATCAAATAGTTGCAATTAGCCAAACAGGGGAATACTATTTGAAAATCGATTTAGCTATGGCCTGTCTTGCTATCAAAGTGGACTAGCACTAAATTACAGCAAGTGAATTGGACAAGGGTAAAATTGTAGCTACTTTAATTAGCCACTCCTCTTTCATAGGTCTGGGAAAGGTGATAAATACCTGGAAGCATTCCAACCCTTCTCATAAGTAAAATGGCCTTCTCTGTATCATCCTGAATGTTTAAGCAAAGCTCTAGTCTCTCAGGAGCAGCACTGCCAAAATGCTTGAATACTAAAACCTTAAGTATAGAATCTAAAAATGAACATTACTGTCCCAGACTATAAGTCCAAGCTTTTGTAGAACATGACATATGAATGAGAAAGTTGAGCATGTGTAGTTTGTAGATGAAGATGAAGATGATCTCAGTTTAAATATATGACCCAACATGAGCTATGAGACCTTGGAAAAATTAAAATTTCTAAGGCTTGAGTTTCCTCATCTGAAAACTGAGAATGATAATGGTACCTGCCCATTAAAATATTTGGCAGAGTAATACCAAGCAGTGAAGAACAAGTTCTCAGCAAAGAGCCTGGCAAATTGCAAGCACTCCATAAGTGGTGGCTATTATTATGGGTAAAGTAGGATTAATATAATTAACCAATATTTTTACAAAGCAACAATAAAACCACCAACACACACACACACACACGCGTGCGCGTGTGAATCCCAAAAGAAATATATGTATCCTTTACCCATACAAATAGTCTAAATAACTCAATACATATTTAGGACATTATAATTTCATTAATTCCAATGTCAAGTGTCTGAAGGTCTAGAAGTTGTCCTGGAAGAAAGTTGAGAAACATGATGGGAAATAAGTAAATGTGGGATGGGAGGAAATAGAGAACAGTGATGCAAATCTTTCTAGGCCAGACACTATCCTTGAATGTTGTAGGTACTACCTTAGTTATTCGTCAGACCCAGAGTTAGATTACTACTGGGACTCCCGTTTACAAGTGAGGAGACTAGAATGTAGACAAGCCAATTGCACTACCTCTAGCGAATTAATTTGTTAGTGTGGGAAGTGGGATTTGACCCCAGATCTGTCTGCTCCTGACCTGACCCATATTCTTTACAGCTGTGCTACATGGCTTCTCACTGACAGAATTTCAGACATATATTTGGATATACTGTTGTTGCAGAAATAAGAACATGCATCATTAGACAGAAGGGAGTCTCATCCGAATAACTGAGAAGTTAGGAAAAACCATGTCAATGGATCACTGTCTGAGGCAGTGAAGCCTTAGTAGTTGAAAGCCTGTTTGAACTTTGCATAACATGAACTTGATTTGCACCTCTGCTGTAACAGTTCCTCGTGTGTAACATTTTTCTGGGGCTTTCATCTCTCTAAATCTTGATTATCTTTAGAACAAAATGAAAATAGTAAGGTAGCTTTTAGTATCAAATAAAATAATTTCTTTAAAATGTTTAGCACAGATTCTAGTAAAGAGTGATGTGGGTATATCATTGTTATTCTTATGATGTTTAAGTAACAAAGTTAGTCCATGACCTGAAAGATGAAGCATATATTGGGAAAGATGAAGAACACAATTAATGCCTTTGTGAGAACAGAGATACAAGTTCCAGGGGGAAATGAGGCCTTGGATATAAAATTACCAACCAGAAGTCCTGAGTCCTGGAGTCAGATGGAACAGGATTTCAGTTCCCGTCTGCTACTTCTAAGCTCTGTCATTGTCCAGATTAATTAGTCCCTTTAAGCTTCAATTTCTACATGTATAAATGTTATTAGTAATAACAATGTGGAATTATATGATTCACTATTGATTCAGGTTATAATATTATAATTGATAACAATCCAGTCTAGATGTCCTCACAGATGTTCAAATTTAATTTCTTTAGTTTATAAAAACTGATTCACTCTTTATTAGATTATAAAACTGCCAGGTAGTATTAATTGCTAATTAAAAGTATATTTCTATGGTAAGCACGTAATACAGGTGAGCTATTCCAAAAGCTGTAAATTGAGAAAATTGCACTTCTAATTTCATACATAGCAACTTAAAAAGAAAATAATTCTGTTTTGGATGTTTTCACGCCAGTCAAATAGCTAATAACTTTATTATTCTTTGTTGTATTTTAGTAATTGCAAAGAAGATAAAATCTCACCTATATGACTTTTAAAAAACTCGTATCACACTATCTTTTACAAAAGGAAATATATAGAGTACAGCTTCAAATACTAGTAGGATTTTAGTGCTATATATGGAGAAAAAATACCAAAATTATTATACACTGAAGCAACTCTGGTAATATTCCTTCCAGCTTTAGTCAAGATGTTGTTTGACACTGGAATACTGAAGGTGATTTATTATAGATATCAATTTTATTTTCTGATATGGTCTTTATTTAAATTCTCCCTAGTATTTCTCCCTTTATGGAAATGCACTTTCCTCTCAAGAAAGCTATGAAGAAATTGCTGACTATTTGTCACGTAAAATACTTATGTTATTTCATACAATTGTCTGTGAAAAAAACCTGTATACAACCTAAAATTTAACCTAGGATTGTTACAGCAGAGAGAAGCCTTGGAAATGAAATAGGAATAAAATACAGTATTTCCAATTATATTGGAAAAAAATAAAGATCCAAGCCCAAAACACAGAGGTCTTTTATAGCCACATACAAGTGGAGGGGAAAAGGAAAGAATATATTCATTCCCCAAACTGAAGACAAGGATAAGGAAGTATTATGACTTTCAACTCTCATTTGCAGTGCTTCTAACTCATAGCATCGTCACATATCATAAGCTCATGTTCTACAACAGTAATGATGCAGTTTCAAATGTAATGGTAAAGGAAAGTGAGCCATAGGAAAAAGCAGCAGGAAATTGTTGTGCCAAAATCTAACTTCTTTTAGGAAAAGGCTTTAATAGGTATCTCACTGTGCATAAAACCAAGTTATTTAGACATAGGTAAATCAACATTGTGATCATTTCAGCTCTTTGTAGCTTGGGCACAGATAGCATCTCACAAGTGAATTACGTTCTTATGGCTTCTTGCATAATCATATGTTGGCATATGGTTATGCTATGTCCATGCACTGAATCATGCGAACAGTGATCCAAATGTATTTAGAAAAGCTTGTATTTATTTTGGTGTGTATTTGGTCTGAATAAAGGCAGGAAAACTATCATACATGTAGCTTTAGCATTATAAAATATTTTAAAAGGAGAAACTCAGAGAAAAAAAGCAATATATACTTTTTCACTTTTGCTGGGATATAAGTTGAGCTTGGCTGTCACTACACTCTAATTCAGAACAAGCTGAGATGTTTTCCAGGACACTTTTTAAAATCAATTTTATTGAAATACGATAAATTACAGCTAAGTTATCCATTAAGGGATGATTGATTTGTTTGCAACTTTGAGCCATTGTGATTACAGCAGCTGTGTACATTCATGTATGTTATCTTTGCATCAACAAAAATTTTATTATCTTTGGTAAATATCTAACTCAGTGGCTGAGCCATAAGATAGATATATGTTTCACAATTTTAAATACTGCTAAATAACTTTGTAAAATTATTATGCCATTTTATATTGCCACCAACAGGATAGGAGATTCCAGTTGCTCCAAATCCTCATCAGTACTTTGTATTGTCAGCCTCTTTACTGTTCTCCATTCTCATGGGTGTGTAATAGTATCTTATTGTCCTTTAATCTGCATTTCTCTAATATCTAATGATTGTTGACATTTTCTCATTGCTTATTGGACAGTTCTATCTATTCTTTTGTGAAGTATCTGTTAAATTTTTCATTCATTTTCAAATGTGGTTGCTTGTTTTCTTGTTGAAATATATACAAAGCCCTTCTGTATTTTGGAAGCAAGCCCTTTGTCAGATTCAGCATTTCATATATTTAACCCTGTTCTGTGGCTTGCCTTTCCATTTTCTTAACTGTTATTCAAAAAGTAAACACTGTTAATTTGAATAATGTGCAATTGCTCAAATTCTGAAATCTTTTAAAAAAATAGTTGAAAATAATTTCCTTAAAGCTGTCCAAATCAGTATATAGATATTACAGTTTCTCATTCAAATATGAGCTTATCCTGCTCCGAATTTTATAACACTCTTTTCTACCAGCCATTTTCCACATTGTTAGCCATCCTTTACTTCACTGAGCCAAGAGAACAGGCCTTTATTGGCGGCCAACACTCAAACGACTCATGAATTCACAAACCTCCCATGAAAGCATTAAGGGAAGAGAAAGGAAACAGCCTGTTCCATTTCTTTAGGCATTTTGCCCATTTGATTAGACCTCCCAATTTTTGAACAGCGTACAAATAATCACAACCAAATCACTTTCAAACAGGGCTAGGAGAGGGTGTTAAAAGCATACTCAGTACTACAATTTGAAGCTGTATACTTAAATAAATGAGAAAAAAAAAACAAGAATAAATATCACAACATAATAGAATGATGGGAAAGAGCACCAAATGTCCACAAACGGGGAGGAAATATTTTGTGTGGTTTCACATAACGTGTCTCAACCTGGGAAAGTATAAATATACATAAATTAGACCATGAATTGCATAGTTATAAAACATAACAAGATATAAGCAAGTCCAAGTGGACTAACAAATTAACCATAAAACTAATAGAATAATTGTCATATTGATGAAGGATTAAACACTTGATAACACTCTAACTTGATGCAACTGAAAGAACTACACAAAAAATATTGGCAGATGAAAATGAAAACTTTAATTTTTTTGCAGAATGAAAAGGAACAAATTGAAAGAAACAACGGTCATCAAATACATTAACCTCAAATATGAGAAAGTTAATGTCTGTGATGAGTGAAGAACAAATATATTTGCATAGATGTAACCTGAAAAAGCATACTATAAGCATATAATATAATTAAATACAGTGTAATAATCGGGAAACTAAAATAAAGCAGGCTTAGAATATTACTCTTTTTAAAAATAATGTATTAAAATTGTGTAGTATGAAATGTTGATGAGAATGTGATGAAGCCAGCAGATTTAAACACAGGAGATGATGTTCTAAATATTTGTAGCTATTTTTGGAAAATAGTCTGGCAACAGATATGCAGGAAACATCACAATACTTCTATTTTTGATATTGGCATTGATTTGAAGTAATTTACCAAGAAAAAAAGGAACTAAAGCTTTTATATTTCTGTATCTATGATAATTAAGCAGTCTATAATAATAAATATCTAAACACCTAAGCAAGAAAATGAAATAATGATTCCAGAAATGTTGTGACTACTTAAATTTTGAAATACCAGATTAATAAAAATATTATATAAGCCTTTCAAATAGTCTTCATCGAGACTATGCATAAGTGGAAAAAAAACTAATGCCATAAAATTTTGCTGTTTATAAAATGATTTCACTTATTGTATTTGACCCCCAGGACCCATATAAAATAGTGAAGGATAACATAGTATAGCAGATAAGAGCTTGGACCCTAAAAATAGGCGGTATTCAAACTCCAGCTTATCAACTTTTACAAAACATTTTACAACTTTAACCACATTATTGATCCTCTTTCTGATTCTTGGCTTTCTAATCTGTAAAAATGAGAATAACAATTAGACCTACCCTAAAGGATTTCTGTACATTTAGATAAAGCATTAATGTTATTATAAGAAATTGTTATTAGTCCATTGTTGAGATAATAAAATTGGCCATCAGGAAAACATGTATTGTCTAATAATAATTGATTTAGTGTTTGCATCAAAATTTGAATAAGACATCCAGATAATACAACTGTTGCAAGTATGGTATATTATTTTCATCTGTACATAGTTATATATTTTGCTACCTCAGCAGAAGAATGTAATCTGCTGGGAAAAAAACTGAGTCAAATACATGTTTTATTTCTTCCAACCTCTTCAACCCCTAACAGTGTTCAGTGGACCTAGTATGAGTAAATAACCTGTAAATGAATGCTATTCATTAAATGAGGAATTCCTTTCACACCAGTTCTAATAGAGACGATTGAGATAGTTTTAAGTGCCCCAATGTGAACTTCCTCAACTTACCTCATTCTGCATAAAAATCTCCTTATTAATTCACCTTCTGTCATAATTTCTTACGAGGACAAATCTGTCACCATTTTCTTGATAATTTATTTCAATGATTCAAAACTAAGAACATTATCATTCCTCAATCTGATAGGCTGTTCCAACTACATGCCTTGTGATATAATTAAGATAGGGGATGCACTGTTTCAACTCCATAAAATATAGATACATGCAGAAAGAAAGAAAACTACAAACTAAAAAACAAACAAGTGGTTGCTATTTTAGGATTATGGAATTATGGCAAGTTTTAATATTAATTTTTGTTAATGCTACACTACTTTAACAGGAAGAAATAAAGAAGCAAGGGAGAAGGGAAAAAAGACTGGTAAGACTAACTAGTAAGGGACTCAAAATAAGTCATCCCTCCTAAATGTATTTTGCTGTATTACAAAATAATATTTTTTGGCATAATGAACATTATAGGATTTGCTGTATAATTTATTTTAAGCTTATGCTGGTATGTGCCCTATAATTTTTGTCCACTTTACTTTTTTCTATATAATTTTTAAAATTAGTGGACATTTTATGCATAAAAGTGTGTGGAATGTTTAAATATACGGTTTCTTTTTGTCACTATTGTAAAATTGCTATGGTACAATATAGAAGTAATCGTAAGATAATTTCACAGGATTCACTTTTCTTTATTAGTCCAAAAATTCTATAAGAATCATGTTTTCTTATTTAAACTAGGTGTGATGATCAGTTATATGTGTCAACTTGGTTAGGCAATAGTCCCCAATTAATCAAAAACTAACCTAGTTATCACAGCTAATCTAGATATTGCTGTGAATACATTTTGTGGATGTAATTAAAATCTACAGTTAGTTAACTTTAAGAAATTATTCTTGATAATGTGGGTGGGCCTGATCCAATTAGTTATAAGACCTTAAGAGCAGAACTGAGGTTTTCCTGAGGGACAAGAAATCCCACCTGTGAACTACATCAGTATTAGTATTAGCTCCTGCCTTTTTCCAGCATTATCTTCCTGACAGCCTACTGTAAAGACTTCAGGCTTGCCTAGCCAAAGTGCCTCTCTCTCTCTCCTCCCCCCTCCATATATATATATCTCCATATATATATATATATAATCCATATATATATCCATATATATATATATGGCCACATCATTATTAAAATAATCTACTTCATTATTAAAAATCCTTTGGTGAGCATTCATATAGGACACAAATAGTTTTACCTCCTTTAGTGATTCAGACAGGTCTGTCCACATCTCTTCCCCAGATAACACTGTAACCCATTTTCTAATGACATTCTTTCCAAGTCCTTGACTGTGTAGCCCAGTCATTGGCCATACTCATAAATCACTATAGTTTTTTATTTCTGGCTTTCCCCTTTCAAGCAAAATGAACAAGTACATTACTCGAAGTTCGGCCCAATAGAAGGATTTCTCTTAATTACTGTCTTCGGGGATGTCCCAGAAAAGGACTGAAGTGCTACAGTTGTCCACTTTCAAGTGGTGTCTGCATATTAACTAGATCTAAGTTTTGACTTCTTCAGTCAACTTGTAGAGAATTTATGAGACCATGGTGATACCTGGACAGAAAAGGTAATATAACAGAAATAGAGGCCATGTGCATTGGAACCACTTTATCATGTAACTTATGTGTACCTTCTTGGTGTACTTGAGTCCAATAGCATACATATACCTCCATTTCAGAATAGGTAACTGATATGCACACTCAGTTTAATAATTTAGTGGATCATACAACACCCAGTTCCCAATGGGAAGTTCAGGTTGAGTGATAACATGCTTCTTGGTTAAGTATCCAGGGTCTACTGAAGCACAATGGCAAGCCGAGAACTGTTTCTCAAAAAGAGAATAAGTATTTACAGAGGATAGCAAGGCTTTGCTCCAATATTCTAAGAATTTGAACTATGATTCACTTAGAGAAGCCTGCCAGAGACACCAAACAACATCTTACTTGCTGCTAACACTTCCAGCATCACTGGATCTTCTGCATTATGTGACTTCAAGTGACAGAGTAGCTTTCACAGCATCTTGGACCTGTCATAGAAAGTTCTTTTATTCTAGGTCCCACTCAAAACTAACAACTTTTTGAGTCACTCAAGTGGTGGCCCAGAATTGCATATCCAGATGAGATACATGTTGTCTCTAATTTCAAAAAGGCCCATCAGGTGTTGTCTCTCTTTTTATTTGCAGGACAGGTCAGATGTAGTGACTTTTCCTTCACCTTGAACAGAATATCATGACATGCCTCACACCACAGGACATCCAGAAATTTCACTGCAGTGGAAAGCCCCTGAATTTTGGTCAAATTTGTTTCTATCTGACATGCAAATATCTTACCAATATGTTTAGAGGAGCTACTTCTTATCTTATCTCTTTCTGGCCTCTTTTCCTAGCCACCTCTGTGACATCCAGTGGGCTTATAAACAAAGTGGCCACGATGACAGAGATAGAGAAAATGCATTGGCTCAGTGACATAGACTTTACTTAACAGGCCAGCCTGGCAACAGTCACTGCTAAGTGACTAATCTGCCGGCAGCAGAGACCAGTACTGAGTTCCAGATACGGCACCAATCCCTGGTATGATCAACCAGTTACCTGGTGGTAGGTTAGTTACACTGGACCACTTTCATCAGGAATGAGCAGTGCTTTGTTCTTACTAGAATAGACGCTTACTCTGCACATAGATTTACCTTCCCTGCTTCTGTCAGAACTTCTATCCTTAGAACTACAGAAAGCCTTATCCACCATCATGGTATTTGGCAAAACCTTGCTGTGATCAAGAAACTCACTTCAAAGCAAATGAATTATGACAGTGGGCCAAGTGGTGTCCAGATGGGACAGTCATATTTCATTTAAAGCAAGATACATTCAAAAAAGGAGTTGATGGTAGAGGGTGGTTTACTGATCATTGACTGGAATTTCCAGAGTCAACAGCAGGAGATCTTGGGAGGAAAGAAACTCTAGTAACTCAGGACATTGGAACCAATGGAAAAGAGTTGCACACATTGTGAAGAAGAGTGTGAAAGAATATGAATGATTCTAGAGGCTTGCTTACTGAGTGGAGAGGATGCAAACAAGAATGAAGTGTAGTATATATTTAGTTTTGATAGTGTATTAAAGAGACATCCTTAATTCTAATGGAATTTTCCTGTTTTTGTGATGGTTCACACCCTTGACCACAGCCTAGAAAAACTATCAATACTGAATAGAACCCTGCAACTCCAACTTATTTAAATATTCAAATAGTGAACAAAAGATCTGATCTGATTTAAAAGCTCCTCGTGTGGTTCTAATGCACAATTTGTTTTGACTACTCGTCATTAACTAATGAGACACCATCTGGAAATGAGTCCCAATGATTACAGATAGGGATTCATATTTCTCCTGGTCAGCTGGTCAGTAGCCATCTAGGGTAGGCGGAGTATAGAATAGAAAGCAGGATCAGAAGTTAAGCATGGTCCCTGTGTTTTTTTACTTGAGGGAAGAATGAATATTCTGTAATTCTAAGCAAGTTCAGTAGGTGTTTGAAATAAATAGGCTAAAAAACAAAAACAAAAACAAAAACAAAAAATCTGTTTCTGATTGAGTTTTCTTACTTGAATGTCCACAAGGTTGGTGTGTTGAACAACTTCACAGTAACTCTAGGCCATTTCTCCCCTGAGACCTAATTGTTTGTGTGGTAGGTCCTTGGGTGGAAGTTTCATCAGTGAAACAACCAGAGTCTTAATAGAATTAATTTGATGAGATTTTTTTTTACTGTTCTTAGCATGTTTTGAGATCACCAAATTAAATTAGAACAGAATCTAGATCACACTAGAGAACATATATTTGAGAACAGAAAAAATGATTACAAGATCTTAAGATTCAAGGGATTTCATAGTGATATTTAGAATATCATTAAGTGATTAGTGGTATTTATGGTATCAAATTAAAGTATCATTGTAGACAGGTGTAATTAGATTTCTGTTGTCCTTACCAGTTTTGTGACATTAATGATTTAGCAACAGATTATCTCCAAAAAGTAAAATTGTAACCTCCAAACGCTTGGGGAAAAAAACATTATATAGAATAAAATCATTTAAAATTAGTGAACTTTGTTTACAGAAGAAAAAAAAAACTTGCAAATTTTTAAGAGCTTTAAGATGGACATGGATTCCCACATAAATATATGGAATATCTAGCCATAAACAGGATGTTAAGTGGGGAATTAATGACTGTACATTTTAATTTATCTCAAGGAAATGTTTCCATGATTTAACAAAATATAATTGTATAGTAAAATTAAATGAGTAAAAAAAATAAAGTTAAGTTTTTTTTAGTTTAACAGCTTAATGTTTTTAATTGAAGTGTATTTGATTTATTATGTTTTGTTAGTTTCAAGTGTACAGCAAAGTGTATATATATAGTTTTTCAGATTATTTTCCATTATACGTTATTACAAAATGTTGGATATGGTTCCCTGTGCTATACAGTAGGTAATTGTTAGTTAACTATTTTATATACAGTAGTGTGTATATGTTAATCCCAAATTCCTAATTTATCCCTCCCCCTACTTTCTCCTTTGGTAACCATAAATTTGTTTTGTATGTCTGTTAGTCTGTTTCTGGTTTGTAAATAAGTTCATTTGTATCATTTTTTAGATTCCACTTATAAGCAATATCATGTGATATTTGTCTTTCTTTGTCAGACTTACATCACTTAGTGTGATAATCTCTGGGTTGATCCATATTGCTGCAAATGTCATTATTTCATTCTTTTTATGGCTAAGTAATATTCCATTGTATATATACACCATACATTCTTTATCTGTTCTTCTGACGATGGACATTTAGGTTGCTTCCATGTCTTGGCCATTGTAAATAGTGCTGCTACGAACATTGGGTGCATGCATCTTTTCAAATTAGTTTTTTCCTGGTGTATGCTCAGGAGTGGGGTTGCTGGATCATATGGTAACTCTCTTTTTAGTTTTTAGGAACCTCCATACTGTTCTCCATAGGGGCTGTACCAGTTGACATTCCCACCGACACTGTAAGCAGGACCCTTTTTCTCCACACCCTCTCCATCATTTATTATTTGTAGACATTTTGATGATGGCCATTCTAACTCTGTGTGATGTGATTCCTCATTGTTGGTTTGATTTGCAGTTCTCTAATAGTGATGTTGAGTGTGTTTTCCTGTGCCTATTGGCCATCTGTATATCTTCTTTAGAAATGTCTATTTAGATCTTCTGCTCATTTTTTGATTGGATTGTTTGGGTTTTTGTTTGTTTGTTTTGATTCTGAGCTGTATGAACTGTTTGTATGTTTTGGAAATTAATCCCTTGTTGGTCACATCATTTGCAAATATTTCCTCTCAGTCCATAGGTAGATTATCTTTCCACTTTTTTCATCATTTCCTTTGCTGTGCAAAAGCTTTTAAGTTTAATTAGGTCCCATTTGTTTATTTTTGCTTTTATTTCCATTCCTTTACGAAAAGGATCCAAAAAAAATATTGCTGCAATTTATGTCAAAGAGTAACAACTCAATTTGTTAAGAAACATGAGCTTAAATCCAAAATAATTAAGAACAGTTTTCTGAGGCCTAAAATGAACTCTTCCCAATGATTGAGTTTAATGTTTTAAAGAAGGAAACTTGCCCAAATTGGGACTTTTTAAATAAAATAATAATGACAACAAAAAGAATAAAAACAGATCGAGAACTTTTCATAAATAAATCTAAGTGACAAGATTCAGTAAGGCTTACTGATTACATTCATATTAACTATTTAACTGCATAAACTCAGAGACGCACGTTCCAACTGCCATTTCTCTCCTCTTTGCTCATTGCTATTCTTGCTCTAGTGTGTCTCTGTCCTTTGGGTCTGCCTTCAGGTATTAAAGGTTACTTGGAGAACTTTTACACTGTATTTTGAAATCATTAAACTAGAATCATAGCACTTATTTTCCTATAGTTTTTTTATATGATTGTATTTTTCAAATAAATAAAAATGTGCAACTTTAGAATAATCTTTACAGTCAAAATAAACACCTGTGACTATCTATTTCACCACTTCATACCATCCTATCCCGTTTGCCAGAAATAAACATTTCAGTTCCTCCTAGTTTTAGTCTTCACATTGCTAAATAGTGTGAGTATACTTGGATTTATCAATTTTAGACATTACTTATTTCGTATCATAAGTTAACTTAATTAGTTAGCCTTTTTTCATACCACTTTTCACTCCACCATTTTCCAATATAATTATATCACAAATGGGGTTAAACTAATGTAGTAATGATAAAATCAATAGTATTTTACTATTAATGATGATGAATATTGTGTACTTAACAATGTGGTATATTTTTAATACCTTTTCCCTTTAAGTCAACTTTTTTCCTGTTTCTTTTATACAAATAAATATTGGAAATTTATGCAAATAAACAGAAGCATCAACTAAAAATGGTCCAACCAAAAATGGTCAAAGAAAAGATGTTCATCATCATTAACTGTCATGAAGAAGCAAATTGATATTAAAATGAGATAATACTATGCAACTACTAGAATGGATACAACTAAAAATAATTACAGTGTCAAATGCTGGCAAGGATGTGGCATAACCATAACATTTCTGGTGAGTGTATAAATTATTAAAGTAACTGTGGGAAACTATGTGTCACTTTCTGGTACAACTGAATATATACCTCCCCTTGGTGTAGCAATTTCACTTTTAGGTGTATTCAGGAGAATTGACTTTATATGTCTACCCACCAAAAAACATGTACAGGAAAGTAAATAACTTTATTCTTATAGCCATATATAGAAAACAATCAAAATATATCACAACAATATCACAACAATGTATAAATAAATCATTGTTTATTCACACAGTGGAATACTACATAGTACTTTAATTTTATAATTTTTAAAAAAGCTACACTTTGACTCAACAAGGTGGGTGAATCTAACAGACACAATGATGAATGAAAGAAACCAAATGCCCCCAGAAGTGTGCACTGCATGATTCTATTTATTTGAAGTTCAAAAACAGAAAACTGGGTTATGCTGTTTGTTATCTTAGTGGAGGCGATGATTTCACAGTGTGTACGTATGTCGAATCTAACCAAATTGTATAATTTAAGTATATGCAGTTTAGAACACTCAAATTATACCTCAATAAAGTTTAAATGCATAAAAAGCAATACAGGCAAAAGGTAATAAAACTCAAAATAATGATTTTTTTGCAGGAGGATATTGAGTAGGAATGAGTCCAAGGAGGCTTTCTAGAGTGTTCATAATGTCCCATAAATGTATCCGATATGTATGGTGTGTATGTATCTGTCACTTACAGGTTGAATTTTAAAGGATGAAACAATAGAAATTTGTAAGACTTGAAACATGTTGTGAGGGAAAGACATGAATCAAGAATTGCTCCTGAGGTTTTCGCCTGAATTACTGGGTGAAAGATGATGTCTTTTACTGAAACAGATTAATGGATGAGGAGCAGATATGTGAGTGGAAGTGATGGGCGGCAGGGTATAGATTTTTTTTGTTATTTTTATTTTTTTGCAATATATTATTTTGAGGAGCCTACTAAACATCCAAGAGGATAGGATAAATAAATGGTTAATGTACGAATCTGGAGTTCAGTAGGAAGATTAAGACTAGAGATAAAGATTTAGGAGTCAAAATAGTATAAATAGTATTTAAAGCCTGAGGATTAGAAGAGCTCACTTAGGGGGTTTTTATTCAAGGATTGACCACTGTGGCACTCCAATAGTTAAAATTCAGAAACCATAATAGGCTTTTTCGTTCAACAGAGAAGTAATAGCCAAAGATGTGGGAGAAGAATCAAGATAGGATATTCTAGAATCCAAATGGTAGATTGTTTAAAGAAGATTAAGATTCCAGTAATTCCAATTTGATACATTTGCAATTAAGGGATGCTAGCTATTAAAATAGAAACGCCTTCAAATCTGGGTGGTTTTACATACTAAAAGTTTATTTCTAATTCATATATATCCAATTCGTGGTAGATAGATAGGGGGAGTGTACTCTGCCTTGCTTGTTGTTATGGTACTAAAGCTAAAAGGGCTCTGTCTTCTTCACCATTATCTTCCAAGATTACCCTGACTGACAGCTATCAGCTGGCATGTAGGAGGAGAGAAGATCAAAACACGGCAGATTTTTGCATGCCAAACCTAGAAGTGGTACATCTCACTTCTAGCTACATACCTCTGACCAGAACCTTATTATGTGGCCACAGACAACTGCAAAAGAACCTGGGAAACATGGGCTAGTGGTGAGAACATGTGGCAAATATATGGGTATGATGAGAGGCCAGCTAGTTACTGCAACAACTATCAAAACTCTTTGAGACTTAACTTCTCATTTTTCAAATACATTTTCTTTTCTTCTTTGTGTCCCTACATCTCCTGTTACATTTCTTATCATTTTCTCGATGAAATTACATGTCTGCCTATAGCAAATCTGTTTCAGGATTTTATCTTCGTGGGTCTAAACGAACAAATCATCATAGAATAGAGAATCTTCTATTGGCGTGTTAATGGTGATCTAAGTTAGCACACAATTTGGCTAAGCACATCTGACATCTGTTTAGATCCTGTAGTTGGGCTTCAGCAAACCATTCTGGTAAGAAATGCTCGGTCCCATTTTATTTGATTTTGTTATAGACACACACACAGAGGGAGTGGATTCACTAGTAGAGATTCTTTGGAAGAGATAACAAAGACTTTGAAAAGAGAGAGGATAGTGTCTAAACATTTAGACCTCTGACTTTTCAATAGGCCTACTCTCATTAATTTTAGTCTTAAGAAAAAGGACAATGCCTGTTTTGTTTTGTTCTGTTTTTCATGACTGATGCAGGGGAAAGTCCAAGTAAAAGAAAATTCTAGTTTTCATTAAAGCATAACATAAGGCCAGAAAAAAACTTCACTTAGGACCAACATAATAAAGTATATATTTTTCCAATCATTGGTTCAGCAAACTGAGGAAATGCACTTAACTTCTCCATGAAGTCAGATATTAACATCTATTTCACAGGAATGTTGTTGAAGTGTAGTGATATAGACAAAATTATTTTCAACTTGAAAAGAATCAAGTTCAGAAAAGTAGCATTTCTTCCATTCTTGAATATTTTCATTACCAATTTTTCATGACCATATATACATAATTGTCTTTGTATAATTGCTAATATAAACTCCATCACCCCATTTAGCTTGGTTTATACCATAATACTGAATAATGCTGCATGTGCCTAATTCAGTTTATCTCTCTAAATGATGGAAAACACAGACATTCTGGTTGCTTCCTGTCAAAAACGGCAAAGAGTTTTTTCTTGCTGCTGAGAGCCTATTGGCTTATAGTGAGTGGCTACATGATTCTGGCCCTCACAAATTAGAATATTGGAATCTTACAGTCTTCAAGTTACTGAGTTAATAGCTGAAAAAATAGTTAGTACTTATTATCTAATTTAATTTCTACATTTGAATTTATTAGAAAATATTATTTAGAAATTACTGTAATATATATTTTAATAGTCTTGCAGTTCATTAATGAAAATAATATATTTGTAAATTCTGAGTTTGCTTATATAAACATACGGCCTTTGTCCTTAGTAATCTTGGAGCACAAAATGCTGGCACACACATGTATATAAATACATATGAATATACATACATATATATACTTATAATACATAAAATATATGTATAATCTATATATAAAGTGAAATTGGGTTCCTTCTGGATATAAGCCCAGGAGTAGGATTCCTGGGTCATACAGTAAGTCTATTCCTAGTCTTTTGAGGAATCTCCACACTGTTTTCCATAGTGGCTGCACCAAACTGCATTCCCACCAGCAGTGTAGGAGGGTTCCCCTTTCTCCACAGCCTCTCCAGCATTTGTCATTTGTGGATTTTTGAATGATGGCCTTTCTGACTGGTGTGAGGTGATATCTCATTGTAGTTTTGATTTGCATTTCTCTGATAATTAGTGATATTGAGCATTTTTTTCATGTGCCTTTTGATCATTTGTATGTCTTCCTTGGAGAATTGCTTGTTTAGGTCTTCTGCCCATTTTTGGATTGGGTTGTTTATTTTTTTCTTATTGAGTCGTATGAGCTGCTTATGTATTCTGGAGATCAAGCCTTTGTCGGTTTCATTTGCAAAACTTTTCTCCCATTCCGTAGGTTGTCTTTTTGTTTTACTTATGGTTTCCTTTGCTGTGCAGAAGCTTGTAAGTTTCATTAGGTCCCATTTGTTTATTCTTGCTTTTACTTCTTCTAGGAGAAAATTTTTGATGTGTATGTCGATAATATTTTGCCTATGTTTTCCTCTAGGAGGTTCGTTGTATCTTGTCTTATGTTTAAGTCTTTGATCCATCTTGAGTTGATTTTTGTATATGGTGTAAGGGAGTGTTCTAGCTTCATTGTTTTACATGCTGCTGTCCAGTTTTCCCAACACCATTTGCTGAAGAGACTGTCTTTATTCCATTGTATATTCTTGCCTCCTTTGTCGAAGATGAGTTGACCAAAAGTTTGTGGGTTCATTTCTGGGCTCTCTGTTCTGTTCCGTTGGTCTATATGTCTGTTTTGGTACCAATACCATGCTGTCTTGATGACTGTAGCTCTATAGTATTGTCTGAAGTCTGGGAGAGTTATTCCTCCAGCCTCTTTCTTTCTCTTCAGTAATGCTTTGGCAATTCTAGGTCTTTGATGGTTCCATATAAATTTTATTATGATTTGTTCTAGTTCTGTGAAGTATGTCCTGGGTAATTGGATAGGGGTTGCATTAAATCTGTAGAGTGCCTTGGGCAGTGTGACCATTTTAACAATATTGATTCTTCCAATCCAAGAGCATGGGATATCTTTCCATTTTTTAAAGCCTTCTTTAATTTCCTTCATCAATGGTTTATAGTTCTCTGTGTATAATTCTTTCACCTCCTTGGTTAGAGTTATTCCCAGATATTTTATTACTTTGGGTGCTATTTTAAAGGGGATTGTTCCTTTACTTTCTTCTTCTGTTGATTCATCGTTAGTGTAAAGAAATGCAACTGATTTTTGAACATTAATCTTGTAACCTGCTACCTTGCTGAATTCTTCAATCAGCTCTAGTAGTTTTTATGTGGACCTTTTAGGGTTTTCTATATATAGTAACATGTCATCGGCGTATAGTGACACTTTTACCTCTTCTTTTCCAATTTGGATCCATTTTATTTCTCTCTCTTGCCTGATTGCTGTGGCTAGTACTTCCAGGACTATGTTGAATAGGAGTGGTGATAGTGGGCATCCTTGTCTTGTCCCACATTTAGTGGGAAGCTTTTGAGTTTTTCACCATTGAGTACTATGCTGGCTGTAGGTTTGTCATATATAGCTTTTATTATGTTGAGATATGTTCCCTCTATACCCACGATTGAGATGATCATGTGGTTTTTGTCCTTTCTCTTGTTGCTGTGATGTATTACATTGATTGATTTGCATATGTTGAACCACCCTTGTGTCCCTGGGATGAACCCCACTTGGTCATGATGTATAATCTTTTTTATGTGTTGTTGGATTCTATTTGCTAACATTTTGGTGAGGGTTTTGGAGTCTATGTTCATCAGTGATATTCACCTATAATTCTCTTTTTTGGTGGTGTCTTTGCCTGGTTTTGGTATCAGGGTGATGGTGGCTTCATAGAATGAGTTTGGGAGTATTCCCTCCTTTTCAGTCATCTGGAAGAGTTTGAGAAGGACTAGTATGAGTTCTTCTTTGTATGTTTGGTAGAATTCCCTGGTGAAGCCGTCCTGTCCTGGACCCTACTTCAGGATGACACCTGCACCCCAATGTTCATAGCAGCATTATTTACAATAGCCAAGACATGGAAACAGCCTATATGTCCATCAACAGGTGACTGGATAAAGAAGATGTGGTATATTTATACAATGGAATACTACTAAGCCATAAAAATTGACAACATAATGCCATTTGCAGCAACATGGATGCTCCTGGAGAATGTCATTCTAAGTGAAGTAAGCCAGAAAGAGAAAGAAAAATACCATATGAGATTGCTCATATGTGGAATCTAAAAAACAAAAACAACAACAACAACAACAAAAAAGCATAAATACAAAACAGAAATAGACTCATAGACATAGAATACAAACTTGTGGTTGCCAAGGGGGCGGACGGTGGGAAGGGATAGACAGGATTTGAAAATTGTAGAATAGATAAACTAAATTATACTGTATAGCTCAGGGAAATATACACAAAATCTTATGATAGCTCACAGAGAAAAAAATGTGACAATGAATATATATATATATATATATATATATATATATATATATATATATGTTCATGTATAACTGAAAAAATGTGCTGAATACTGGAATTTGACACAACATTGTAAAATGATTACAAATCAATAAAAAAGTTAAAAAAAACTATATATAAAGTGAAATAAATACATGATTTATTGATCAAATTCCAAGCCATAATATTGAAATGTTGCAAAAATAAAATTATATTTCACCTCATAAGGAAATAGCAAATGAAATTAAACATCAAATGTAACACAGAGGGGAAAAATAGAGAGAGAGAGAGGGAATATGATTCATTCCTTAGCCATTCGAACTATTTGGACATGTTTTCTGGATGTTGAAATATGACTCTTATAAATGTGGTTCTTTATAGTCACTGTAGCAGGGAAGCACACATGTTAAGAACAGTAGTGGAGTAGTCCCAGAGGTTTCTAGGATTGTCTGAATTGCCACTCAATCTAGATATCTCTTGTCTTGAAAAAAATTATTGGACAGAACTTCTGCTGAAGTCTGTAAATAATAAACAAAAGCTGTTGAAATGAAGTAATAAAGACTGTGGGTAGAGGGTAGCAGATATCAAAATAATTTTATAGAACAGGTTTTGAAGTAATATAATTTTGCTACTTCTATGTTCTATCAATAAACAATACAGTGTAGTACATTAAATTATAGTGGTATAGTTCTTCTGTTACATTTTCAATTTATTTAAAGACAGACAAATGGCAGAAGTAAAATCACCAAAGCAGCCTTCTTTTTCCCACAGGTTACAGCCACAAATACTATTCCTTTGCTTTTTACTCATTTCTTTTTTTTTAATTTTTTGAATTGAAGTATTGTCAGTTTACAATGTTTTATTAAGTTCTAGCATACAGCATAGTGATTCATTTTTATATAGATAGATATTCCTTTTCATATTCTTTTCATTACAGGTTATTACAAAGTATTGAATATAGTTCCTTGTTCTATACAGTAGGACCTTGTTTATCTATTTTGTATATAGTAGTATCTGCAAATCCTGAATTCTCAATTTATCCCTTCACCCCCCCATCTTTTCCCACTGGTAATCATAAGTTTGTCCTACAACCTAAAAATTCCTTGTCACAGCTTGGGTGAAACCTAGCCTTGATAAGACATTTCACAATTCACCAGTGGTTTTTATCCCGGCAGTGTTTTCTTTAAGACTTTTTGAAATACTGCCAATTGTTAAATTATTTTTATAGCAGATGCAGATGAACATATACTATAAATTTCTGAAAGTCTCATAAAAAATTAAAGTCAATTAGTAACCCCAATAATTGTGCACTGACCTTTAGAATACAATAAACCTGTATTTGGTTTGTCTATAAAATTGGAATAATTCTTCTTACAGACTCATGCCCACTAGCAGTAATGATGAAGTAAGTGCCTGTGGTAGTTATGAGGAAAATGAAAAATAGAAATTAGGAAAAGATTCAGTTTTTCCAGAGAGGAAATGTTAAATATATGCCACACCTTGACAGTTAGGTCATGTGTTGGAGGGGAGAAAATATGTTTTAGTTGTAAGAAAACCTTTCATTTCAGTGTTGCACGATTCAGGAACACCTAGCCTTGGAAGGAAAACAAATAAATTTTGGAATCTAAGATGCACCACACAGAGTAATCATTCTTGCTACTCTCAAAATCTCAAAATATTATGTGTATTATGCTGCTGTAACAAATTACCACAAACTTAGTGGCTTAAAACAATACTCATCTATTATCTTCCTTTTCTAGAGGTCAGAAAACTTAAAATCAAGGTGTCTGCAGGACTGCGTTCCTTCTGGAAGCTCAAGAGGAAAATCTGTTTCCTGCCTTTTCCAGCTTCTAGAGACCACTTGCTTTCCTTGGCTTATGGCCCCTTCCTCCATATTCAAAGCCAGCACTATAACATCTTCTCTCCTTTCCAACCTCTGTTTCCATCTTTGAGTCTTCTTGTCTTACTCTTGACTTTCCAACCTCCTGTCATGTAAGAACCCCTGCAATTGTGTTGGGCCCACCTGGATAATCCAGGATAATCACATCATCACATGATCCTTAGCTTAATCACATCTATAAAATCAACTAAAGTAACATTTTCATAGGTTCCAGGAATTAGGACATGGACATTTGAGAGGGGCCATTATTCAGCCTACAACAATGTGTAAGGGAATATAATAATTTTCAGTTAAGTAAGCAAATGAACTTTCTTTACTTTCTGGCGTATATTTCTTATCATAATTCTAAAGTTTAGATCTGATACTGAAGCCTGTGGAAGTCTGGGGTCTATTGTGAGCTACAACTCAGCCTATTTAATTTGTTTGATTTAATGAAGAAACCCTTTAAACAAAAACCCTTTGCTGCTTTGAAAAGCTTTGTTACCTTCAGATGAAGACCATGCAAGGACAACAATTTCAACTTTCAAAATCAGTTTTCTTCAAACCTGTGTTATCTAAATGTGAGCTGAGGCTCGCCTGCACATCTGGCTTCTGCTGCCATTAGTAGTTTTTCTCTTTTTCTCACTTAACTTGTGTACAGATCCCCTCTAACCAATTTGCACAAGAGTTCCAGGCACACCAAGTATTTCAAAGCTTAAGGTGTATCTGGGAGAAACCATCACCTACCTAAAGGCTTAAGGTAGTCAGTGTCTCTCAAAATCTTTTATTTTCATTCTCTTCTCACCTGTCTTCTCAAAAGCAGCACAGATCTCTCCCCTGGCCTCTTGCACAGCAGTTTCGAGTCTATTTTTTCATCAGAGGCTACCAAAGTTTTCTTTCATCCTAAACAATTAGACATGTTGAATAAACTGCATTTCACAGAATATATTTAATTAATTTAGTAATGCAGAAAGCAGATGAAAAAAAATACTGCCTATTTCTTTAGTTTGTAGATTTTGAATGTGTACCAAAAGTGGTAAATGCTAGCAAGGGTGTTAATAATTGTGACCCAAGGTGTGCGTTGGAGAGAATTCAAGGACTTATTAATTATTCTGAGTGATTGGGAGAGGGATTTTGAAATGATTTGTTGCTGGAGAGCTCCACGGGTCGGAAATTTCAGCTATGAACTGTTTTGGAAGAAGTGAGTCATCATTTAATGTTTTCTACGCTAAAAAATATTTTATTGTTTCAATCACAACAAAGGAATTGAAGAATTCATTAATGTTGTTCAAAGATAAGAGTTAAGAACTTCCTTTAGCCTATAGAATTGCTGAAATAATCAGGGAAAAATTTTTTTTTTATTTTCCGGAAGTATATTACAACAATTTTATTTGACAAAGTAAGTGTTTATTACAAATGCCCTTGGGAATAAGAGACTCTCTCTAAATACAAAGAAATAGCTTTGGTTTCTTCCTTTCATTTAATTTTATGTTACTCTTCTATATCTGATTAATAGTAGTGTTGGCAAAACTAATATAAAATACTTTGTTCCAGTTCTTAAGGAGTAAGTAATGAAACACTTCCATAATTTTTAAGTATCTGAATTATCAGTTTACTGTGGCAGGTGTTATGATTGACTTCAAAATCATCCACAGCCCAAGTCTCCCTGGTCTTATTATGTTATTATAACATCGTAAAATACTAAAACATTTCAAGTTCTCCTACTTTTGGAGCTGGGATAGCTAAGGACCCAGTTCTAAAAGATGAACCATAAGCAGAAGTTGCTTGGTAGGGCGCCAGGAAATCACTTTAAAGGTGGATGGAATCAGCAGGAGCACTCCCCCCCCCCCATTTGCCTTTCCCATTTCTTGCCTAGATTGCGAATCTGATCCTTGGAAGTGAGTGGCTAGCTTAAACCATGAAAATTAAAATCACATGCCAAAGGTAGCAGAGTAGGCAAAGGAAAGGACCTGGGTTCTGATAACTTAATCCTCTGTGCTAACACTGGGTTTTCTACTTACTTTCTTTCTTTGTGTAAGATGAATGAATCCGTTATTATTTAGGTTGATTTTCAGTTTTATTTTGCTTGCATTAGTTTGAAGTTTTGTTAGTTTTCACTTACTCTTTTTTAGCAGTCTTCCCAAATTGCATATGTGTGTATAGATATGTGCACCGATGTGCATATTTACACAAAAATGTGTAATTGATAGAGAAAAGTAAGTTATAAAAATAAGCAAAAAAGATTTTTGCATTCATAATATTTTTGTGATAAGTTTCTAAAGAGAAAAGTTACAGGTAAATGTTATATGTAAAATCATGACAGGAAATGTGTTCATGCAAATTGAAATTGCCTGTCATGATGACATCCCTGAATGGTTCGTCATACTCACTTCTGTGGGCCTTGAACTACTTCATCCAAAACCTTAGTGCGCTAAAGAAATCAGAAACACTGCCCTGGACAAAGATCATTGCTCTGTGAGTGTGCCTGCATTTCTGACTTTGAGTTTAGTACCCACAGGACATGCAGAAGTATGAACTGAATTCAGAATTTACTAAATGATTTTATTTCCATTTCATTGCACTTGTTTGTAAAACTAAACTTTGACTGTCAGAGCCATTAACATTTATCCGGACCATTTAGTAAGAAATGTCTAGAAAGCACACTTTATGATTCAGCTGTAGGGATACTAAGGTAATTGACTTGAATTTTTAGGAAGTTCTGTATTTGAACCCAAACAGCATCCTGAAGTAAAGTATGCCTTATATTACCAGGTCTTTTAAGATCCTTGACTATTACTCTTTCTTGAAGAACTTCTTTATTTCTTAGTCAACTCAGAAAGAACATTTTAATTCTACTGCATCAAATTTTGGTAGTTCCAATGTCACTTTTCATTATGAGGAGTTCTTCTAATATGTGTTGGAAACCCTGTTAAATATTTTACTTGCAATTTGTTTTAATTCTTAAAATTGCCTAAGTGATGCTTAGATATTTTAAGCAATTTGTTCAGTTTCTCATGACTAAGAAGGCACTAATCCAGGATTTTAGTGGAATCTCACTCCAGAAGCAACTTTTAAAGCTGCACTGTAAAAGCCTTGGTTGCAAAAATTGCTTTCCACCTTCCATAGAAATTCACACATTTTACCATTGCTGTATTTCACAGGGTCTGTGCTCAACTTTTTCAGTGATTCAATAAAAACAGTTTCTGTGCTTTAAAGAAATATTGAACTCTTCTTCCCTCAAATTCCTCCATCCAATTTGAAGTTTTACAAAAGAGGGTGCCTTCAATAACTTTCTCTTTGACAAAACCAATTCTTCATTGCTGTTCTGATACTAAAACAGGCTTGTCAAGTAATGTCTATCCACTTAAGTCATTTGTGGCAATAGAGAGGCACAGATTAAAATAATGTATGATAATCTTAGTAATTTAAAAACTTTCTCCTAACAAGCTTTTTAAGATTTAGACTTTGCATTTTATAACAGTATAGTGTTCTTTCAGAAATGTTGTCTGTTTTTGCTGCTCTCCTCATTTCATCTTATCTACATGTTAAATTATTGACAGGTTTCATGTAAAGTTTCTTGAAATATATTTCATATTTTGAAACTGCTGGTGGTGATTATGCTGAGATTACAGGAGGCAAATGCAAAGGACCTAGAATTCAGAAACCCTTATTTATCATTCAAAAAGTCAGGATCCATGTTTTCTTCTAATATTTTTTTATGTTTTGGAGGAAAAAATACCTACATTTTGGTAGTTTTTAAATCACTTAATAGTTCCAAACATACCTTTATATCTTTTCAACAATAAAGCCAAATAAGTTTTCTTCTGATTTTGAATCATAACATTCTTGAGATTTAGAATAACAGTTTCAATGATAGTGAATTAAATTATGTAAACTAAGTGTAGGCTAATCTAGAAAATAGTCATTTTGTGGCATTTGAAAATTACTTAAACTCACTGGTCTCAGTTTTCTCATCTGTAAAATACAAGCACAGCGTACTTCTTTTTTTTTAAAGATCATAATATGGATGGTGCATTCATTAATTTTACCAACAACCCATTGGATAGAATTTAATCACATGGGCACAGTTTATCATAAGCATTTTCTAGGAAATGTGTTTTTATCTTTAGGCCTATGTACCTATCTAAAAATCAAGGGTAAATCATGCTAGGTGATAACAGTCAGCCTATTCTCCAAACAATAGTAGGGAATGATTCTTTCAAACTATTAGTTATACCATTCCTCTATTACAGACTTTGTAATAGTTCCAGTTTCACCAAGATAAAAGCAAAAATTCAGTAGGATGGTATTCTGATACTAAGCCTTACTATTTGAGCTGATAAATGTTTAAAGATTGGGTCTCTGGGAAAAATATATGTGTGTATATATTTATTTTATTAGAAAGTTTGCTAATATAAGATGCATGTGAAACAATTTACAAGTAATAATAAAACATGCAATGTTCTTTATTCAAAATTCTCTGTGTTTATAACTTAAGACTGAATTATGATTTCTTCCAAAATCCACTCTTTAGTAATTCTATTGCCAACAGTATTATCTCAAAATCAGTTTATGAATAAATGTTTAATCAGTATTCAGTTCAACAAAATAGCCAGTCACATCATTGACAAACATAATTCTGATACAGATGCTGTTTGATATTTTTCTTTATGTTCAGAATAAGACAAAAGTAAAATAATGAACACATGTCCATGTTGGAGCTTCTTTTATTGATCAATGACATGAGTGACTTCTTGGTAAATCATCATACTGGAAGAAAATTTCCTCTTCTTTTTGTCCTATTAACAATGTAACAGCCACAGATACAATGTCATTTTAAGTTTTATCTTCATTACTAAATTTTCCCCACCCCTTTTTTAAAACAAGTGACAATAATCAATTATACTAATTTACCACTAATTTATAGTACTGGACAATTTCTGTGTTGTAGAGACACCCACCATCACCAATTGCATTACACCAACATGACATCCCTGAAAGGAAGTTTGAGAAGAGATATGCATTAACGCACCATTATATAGTATTTTCATAACACTGACACAATAGATACGAGTAACTCCGAGATCATATATAACAGTAAAGTATAGTTAAATAATTAGTAAGTGATGGGTTTTAAATATTTTATTTGATTTTAAAATAATTTATTAATTATAAGAATATATAATTGATTTTTAATGGGAAAGTAGAAATGATCACAAAATTTTCAAGTCACCTCATTTTCATTTTGCACTGGAGGTTGATTATTATTTATATAAAGAGAAGTGGTAACAACTCTCATTATTAGAATCTCTTACTAGAAAATATGCAAGTTAAATTTTATATTTCTAAAGAGTGCCCCTCAGGGGTGATATGGTACTGTTTTTAGAGTCAGCTCCTCAGTAACATGTCAGTGCCAAATGAAGTTGCCTTTCATTATCCAACATCTATTAGATTTGATGACTAGTTTGATAATCATTTTACACTTCCCAGCATCAAATAAATATATTGTAAAAGTGAAAGCAAATACAAGTGGCCAAAAATTTCAAATCTACTTCTCGAAACAAGATTGAACTCATAGATGAACGTGTATTCAATTTTGAAAGATGATATTTCTCACATTAGCTTTATTGGAGTATAATTCTTGTAAGTCAGAATGAGGCGCTTTTTTGTTTTTACCCTTAAGCAGACTCTCACATTTTTCACTCTGCTGCCTCATAAACTCCAGCAGATTGGGTTATAAATACTAAACTAGTGGGATCTGCTGGCAAATTCTAGAGTCTCTACCCACCTTTGGATTTCTGACTTTTTCTTTTAGAGGACTTCAGACCTACTCCTGCCCTTTCATACTGCAGGCTGCAGGCAAAGTCTTCCAGCAGTCACTAACTCTCGTACTTTTTCTCTGTCTCTTCCCTAGTAGTGCAGATCAAATAAAAAGGTTATGCAAATGTTATGATGAATCATAAAATACAAGGACTGGATAGAAACACAGGCACTTCCATTGCAAGAAGATGGAATTTTGCAAGATATTCTTTTGGTGATAGTATTTATTTCTTGTTTCTTTAATAAGAGTTGGAGAATGGAAGGAAACTAGACCTTGGCAAATCAGTGAGATCAGTGCTAGCACGCTGGAGGGAATGAAGAATTTGATGTTTATTCTCTCTGATTGAGACTATTTATGAGTCTCATAAAGACTCACAGAGGAAGTTATGAATACCCTGTATCTCAGTTGTTTTATTAGTTTAAAAAAAGCTTTGTAACTGCATCTTCTATACTATTTAAGCTCTGTAATATTATTAAAATATTTTTATATTATAAAAATGGTAGTCGTATGACTGGAAATAACAGGAAATCTCTTGCCTTCAAAAAAAGTAGAGTAAGTTAGTCCAGTCTTACTGTAAATAAGTAAACCGAATATAAGATTATACTGAGGTGACATTTTTGTAACAACACAATTTTGTCATTTTTTCTTAGAAAATTTTGACCAAGCAAAATTTGTTTTTGTAACGTTCATCTTGTTTTCAGTGGCTTCTTCCCAGATGACACTATGCTTTTGTTGCACTTTAGAAGTCTCTGCACTCAGCTAATAGTCATTCTAATATTGTCAGAAAATGAGTTCTCTGAATAATACCTTGCATATATGTAGCCTATAATTATTAATATATTATGTGTTGTTTCTTAATATGAAATTATCACCTTGGCAAATAAGAAATCCCAGGATCAGAAACATCAGGAGACTACACATGCTTATAATAGCTCCTGAAGGTCAAATCTGGAAATGAACTCAAGTATTAACAACTGCAGTTGATGCTTCTCTTTCTTCAGTAGCATGCTCCCTCCAGATTCAAGGTGTCTTTGATTGCTTTGACACCAAGCAGGATGGATCCATGAACCGTATTGCAAATGCAGGGTCTATAGAATGCTAAATGGGAAATGAGTTTCAGTAATTTTTATGATGAGAATTTGGAAAAATACAAGATGGCGATTGCAACTGCTCGAAGAATTCCTCAATGACAATATAAATAAAGTTTGGATCTAAATTTAGTAAGACAGTCATCCATTCCTTTTTAATGGCACCAACCAAAAATAAAATATAAAAAAGCTCTGTCTAGTTTATAGATATAACTCCTATAGTTCTGAGTAATCCCCCAAGAAATCCTTGTCCCTTGAGTCATATAAGAAAAATTAGACAGAAATGGAAAAAAGGATTTTTGGAAATTCTAAATGTAGAAAATGAATACATTCAACCCCAAGGTCAATGTGTTCTAATAACTGGGAGGAAAGAGTCATTATTTTAGACTTAGTTATTTTCAGCTCTTTGCACATCTGATAATTTTGAAAATACACATATGTATGTGTAGGTACAGGTGTGTATATTCTTTTTAAATATAACTAATCATTAATCTGGACAGAAAAAAAATCCAGAATGAAATGAAATATATTTTAATACTTGTTTTCTTATCAGTGTATTTAGTTTATTTTCATCATTGCACATTTATCTAGTATTTACTGTGTACAGGGGGTTAGGCTACTTATTTTGCTATAATGGAGAAATAGAAAAAGTCCACGAATGATAAGTGCTGGAGATGATGTGGAGAAAAGGGAACCCTCCTACACTGCTGGTGAGAATGTAGTTTGGTGCAGCCATTATGGAAAACAGTATGGAGATTCCTCAAAAGACTGAAAATAGACCTACCATATGATCCAGTAATCCAACTTCTGGGTATATATCTGGAGGGAACTCTAATTTGAAAAGATACATGCACCCAAATATTCATAGCAGCACTGTATACAATAGCCAAGGCATGGAAGCAACCTAAATGTCCATCAACAGATGACTGGATAAAGAAGATGTGGTATATTTATACAATGGAATACTACTCACTGATTAAAAAGAATAAACTAATGCCATTTGCAGCCACATGGATGGAACTAGAGATCTCCATTCTAAGTGAAGTAATCCAGAAAGAGAAAGAAAAATACTGTATGATACCACTTATATATGGAATCTAAAACAGAAAGAAAAAAAAGAAAAGGATGCTATGAACTAATCTACAGAACAGAAACAGACTTGCAGACATAATGAACAGTCTTATGGTTACTGGGGAAAGGGGGTGGAAAGGGATAAATTTGGGAGTTTGAGATTTGCAAATGTTGCCTGCTATATATAAAAATAGATTAAAAAAATTAGTTTCTGTATAGCACAGGGAACTATATTCAATATCTTGTAATAACCTTTAATGAAAAAGATACAAAAATGAATATATGTATATATATGTATGACTGGGACATTGTGCTGTACACCAGAAACTGACACATTGTAACTGACTGTACTTCAATTAAAAAAAAATAAAAATAAATGTAAAATTACAAATGGAGGTAGAGTTATACTAAAAACAGAAAGTGGCATGAATTTAATGAACAACTAATTCATTAGTTTGTGCTATTGGCTTATATATGTTAACATTAGTACAGTGTTGCATTTCATAATCAAGTCGAGATATATATATATAAAATTATGATTCTTAAAAACAATGTAGAAGAATAATTGAATTTTTCCTTTAATATAGACTATAAAAGACAGAGGAAAGATACAACAGACTGTCTAATGATGCTAAGTAAAATGTGCCTTCTGCTAGGACTATATTATGTTATAGGAAAGGATTCTTAAACTTAGCTTGAAATTTTTTAAGATGTTTTTAATTATGGCTTAGATTTTCTTTTCACCTCGGCCTGAAATAATATAGCAAATGAGACCCAAAGACATGTATCAACTCATGACCCAAGACAAAGATGTTACAATTATCTAGGAAAATAAATTGAGACATAGTGGTTAGGCTTTTTAATAACTATTTTATTCAGATCTTGAAATATCTTTAATAGCTTCACTTAGGCATAGCCAGAAATGGTCTTTGGATTAATGATGTTCCTGATGTTCCTTGATGTTTCTTACTCCTTGAATTAATGAGATGGAACAAAGTGCTGGAGTCAGCAACGGAAGTAAATATGGTACATCAATTTAAGAGGAAATTCAACAAGTTTTCCTACGAAGAAGAAATTCAGCAAAGTTATGTAACTTTCGTTTTGTCATGTTATTGTTTTTTCTGGAGGCTTAGAAAATAGGATAATCGTGTTTTAGCTAATATTTCATTTCTTAATCAGTTTACATATTTGTTTGAAACTTGTTTCGTGAGATATTTTTAGGTATTAGGAAATATTAGCTGTCTAATTGTACGTAGATAATAGATACAGATGTAGGAATTTCCCTTGCATTTTGGATACTTAAAATTTATATTTTCTTTATCTGTTGTATTCTGAGACTCTGTGGCGATGTGTCTACATGTGGATTCTTTTTTATTTAATGATGAGATTCACTGAGATTCCTGAATTTAAAGAGTAAGATCTTTTCTTAACTAGTTCTAGAAACTTCTCAGGTAATATTTTTCTTTCCTGTTGTCTCTCCTCTACTTTCTGCAATATCTTCTATTAGTCTCAGTCTCTCTTGCACAGTTTCCATCTGTTTTACTCTTCTGATCTATAGGTTCTTCAGAATCTGTATTCCAGTTTTTAATTTATTATGAGAGGTTTGTCTAAACTTTTAATTACATCATCTGTTTCATTTCTTGAAACTCTGTTTTTTCCAAGTTTACCCTTTTTTATCATTATTCCTGTAGGTTCCTTCTTTTGACTTTTACTCGTCTTGGAAACCCCCAGTTTTAAGTTCCTAAAGTTTCTTTAATGTGAAATATGCTATACATAGAGAAAAGTTCATAAAGTATAAATGTAAAGATCAATAAGTGGGTTAGATTCTCCTTTCACTGGCTAATTACAGTATGCTAAACTTTCCTCCACTTTCTAGCAAGTTTTAATATCCAATAAAACAAATCCTCATAGCTAGTTCTTCAAAAATGTCTTGAATATGATTGGCCTTTTATATTTCCCTATAAATTATAGAATTAATTTGTGTCTCTTCTTAATAAACCCTATTGGGATTTTTATTGGTATCACATTAAATAATAGATGCTATGGAGAATTGATATCTCTACAGTTCTGTATCCACCTACTTGTTTAGGTTTTCTTTCTTCCTCTTAATGTTTTATATTTTTTGCATTGAAGTCTTTCACACATTTTGTTAGAATTAATCTTAGATATTTGATATTATTTGATGTTATTATAAATGGCATTTTCTTTAAATTTTTATTTTCTAATAATTTTATTGGCGCATGGTAACACAAATAATTCAGGCCTATTAAACTTATCTGGAGAAGCCTGTTAATCTCAATTATTTCAATAATTTATGAGATTCTTTTGATTTTTTATGTATACAATCACATCATCTTCAAGTAATAAATCTTGTATTTCTGCCTCTCTAATCCTTCAACTATTTATTTTTACTGCCTTCTGGACTGATTGATAACACCAAGTTCAGTGTTAAATAAAAATGGTGAGAAAGAGCAGGACTGCCTTTTTTTCAGTTTCAAAGAAAAAGTTTTCAGATAGTACCTTTAACTATTACAGGTTTAAAATAATTTTGTAGATATCCTTATTCAGATTAATTATCTTTTATATTCTTTATTTTATAGTTTCTAAAATCATGAGTATGTTTATTTTATTGAATGTTTTTCTACATCTGTTAAAATGATCAGACATTATTTCTCCTGTATTCAATCAATATGGTAAATTATGATAAGTGATTTTCTGATGTCACGCTGACCTTACACTACTGAAATAAATCAAACTTGTTTGTTATGCATTAAACTTTATATTTTCTTCCAGATTTTGTTTCTTAATACTTTATGATCTTTGGATCTATATTTATTAATGGTATTGGTATATATTTTTTCTTTCTTGAAATGTTTTCATCAAGTATTGATATCCAGATTTAGTAGACACTTTTTAAATTTGTCTTACTTTATATTTCGGAAGAGTTTGGTGAAATTTGCAGTTTGTTTTTTTTAATAAATTTTTGCTTGTAGTTGCTAGTGAACCCATCTGAGCTTACAGATAACAAGATGAGATGGCTTTATTAGTAACTGATTCGATTTTTAAATAGTTAACAGGCCCATGAAAGATTTGCTGTTGCTTCTTGTGCCAGTTTCAGTAAAATACAGTATCCTTGATTTTGTCCATGTCTTGTATATTTTCTAATTTATTGACTTAAAACTGTTCATATTTTCTTACACCTAAAAGCAAATTCTGTAGAATCTGTAGTAATGCTCCCCTTCTCATTCCTAAATCTAGTTATTTGTGCCTTCTCTCTTTTATCTTGATTACTCTTTTCTTTCTGTTGTATTTTTTTTCATTAATTTCTGCTTTTCTTTATTTTCTTTCTCTTATATTCCTTGTGTATTACCTTTAAATTATAAGATAGTCTGTTTATTTTTATCATTTTTTCTTTCCTTCAACATCTGATTAAAGCTGTAAATTTTTCTCTAAGGATGGCTTTAGTTGTATCTCATTGGTTTGATTTGTAGTATTTTCATTACCATTCATCTCAAAACATTTTCTAATTATCACTGTGACTTCTTTTTTTTTTTTTGGCCCATATGCTATTTAAAAGTATATCTGTTTATTTCTAAGCATTGGGAAATTTGTTTGTAGGTTAATGGCAATGTATTTAGAGAATATAGTCTGTATAAATTTAGTCTTTTAAATTTTGCTGAAATATGCTAGCATATGGTCATTTCCTGTGAAAAGCCCATATTTGCTTTAAAAGGATGTGCACTTTTTTGTTGAGTACAGAAATCTCTCTATATAAATTAATATATCATAACATATGCAAACTAGCACATACATACAAATTTAAATCGCTAATGTTTATGTAGATTAAGTAATTTATTAATGTTGCTGTTCAAAGTTTATACATTATTTCCTAATGCATAACTACTAAAAATGTATATACATTTTTAATTGTGTTATATTTCTCCAGATTTAATTCTTTATCAAACTTAAGTGCCCACTTTTATGTATGATGTATTTTTATTCACTTTTTGAATTATATTTTGGTAACAATATAGCTTCATCAGCTTTCTTTGGGTTAGTATTTGCAAGTGTACTGTTTTGCACCCTTTTCCATTTTCTATAATCCTGTGGTTTCTTTCTTATATATAGCACATTGTTTGATTTCATTTTTACATTTAGTTTAACAGTCTTTGTTTTTTCTCTGGAGTCTTCACTTCATTTATATTTATTATGTATCATATATTTGATTTAAAACTACCATCTTCCTGAGTGGTTTCTTGAATATGTGGTTTGATGTTATGGCTTTTTTAAAAAATAAATTTGGAAAGAACTTGTGTTAGACTGTATTATGTTCCACCAATATTCATATGTGGAACCTCTAACCCCCAATGAGACTATATTTTGATATAGGGTCTTTGGAAGATAATTAAAGCTAAATGAAGTCATGAAGGTAGAGCCCTATTCCAGTAGTTCTGGAGTTCTTAAAGGAGAGGAAAATATCCCAGGAGCACGTGAGCACAGAGAAAAGGCCATGTGAGGATGAGTGACAAGATGGCCATCTGCAAGCCAAGGAAAGAGAACTCAGGAGAAACCCTGCTGGCTCTTTAATCTTCAACTTCAGCCTCCAAAACTGTGAGAAATGTTTTGTTGTTTAACCCACCCAGTCTATGGTATTTTGTTAAGGTAACCCTAGTAACACAGTTCTCCTTCATTATCTCTTCTGTAGCCATTCCACATTACCTCTCTCTCTCTTTCTCCTTCTTTCAAGTCTTCCAGTTATACATATGGTGGATCTTCCCACAGTATTCTCTATGCCTATCTTAACAATTGTTCTGTATTCTTAAATTTTTATTCCCTTTAATCTTCATTCAGTGTATTTTCTACTGACTTATCTTCTAGTTTATTAATTTCCTTTTCAGCTACATCTAATCCTATGTTAAAGCATTGGCATGATTCTAATTGTTCTGTACTTCTGTGGTTTTCATCTGATTATTTTTCTTTTAATATTTCCAAGAGTCTGATTGAATTATTAATACAACTTTTATCTTCTTGAATAGAACAGTCATAGTAACATCTATGCCTGAGTATCCTGATATCTGTAGTCTCATTGCATCATTTCAATTGTTTTTTATTTTTATTATTCTCAGGTTCTTTACCTTTTACGAATGACATGATTGACTACGATAGAAAATTCCAAAGGATCAACAATGGAAAAAAAAAAACACTACTGGAAGTAATGAGTGATTATAAGAGTGTAGCAAAACCACAGGATAGATCAATATACAAAGGTCAGTTGGTTTTCTATGCATTTGCAGTGATAGATTGGAATATGAAGTTTAAAATTAACACCATGTTAATAGCACAAAAAATAAAATACTTATGTGTAAATCTAACAAAATATGTACAGAATTTATATATGTAAGATGAAAAACTTTGATGAGAGAAGCTAAAGAAGACCCAAACAAATAGAGAGATACTCTGTGTGAATGTTGAGAAGACTCAGGGTTGTTGTCATTTCTTTCTGAATTAATCTATAGATTACTGCAAGTCTTATTAAAATCTCAGCATATTTTATAGGCATTGATAATGCTACCAGGTCTCATGACATTATATGAAGCTAGAGTAAATCCTGACAGTGTGGTATTGGCAAAATAACAGACATGTAGGTCAATGAAATAGAAAAGAGAGCTCAGAAAAGAAAAACAGAAAACTGATTTATAGTTAACTAATTTTTTACAAAATAGGAAAAATCAGTTTATTGGAAAGGGTAACTTTTCAGCAAATGATGCTGGAAAAATCAGAAGTCTATATGCAAAAAAAGAAAAGAACCTAGACACAGACTTTACACTTTTACAAAAATTAGCTCCAAATGAATCATAGACCTCAAAGTAAAATGTAAAACTCTAAAATTCTAACTTCTAGAAGAAAACATACCAGAAAACCAGGTGACCTTGGGTTTTGTGTTGAATTTTTAGATATAACACCAAAAGCTTGATCCACAAAAGAAAAAACATAAGTTGGACTTTATTAAAGTAAAAACTTATGTTTCATGAAAGGCATTGTTAAGAGAATTAATATATTAACCCGAGACTGAAGAAAATATTTACAAAACACATATATGGTAGAAGACTTGTATCCGGTATTTGCAAAGAGCTCTTACAACTCAACATTAAGAAAACAGTCAAATTTAAAAACGGCCAAAAGATCTGAATAAATACCTTAACAAGAATGTATGTAGATGGCAAGTAAGCATGTGAAAAATAATGCTCAACATCATTTGTAATTAAAGAACTGCAAATTAAAACAAAAATAAAGTATTACTATCTACCTATTAAAATGGTTAAAAATCCAAAAATATGACAATATTAGTTGCTAGTAAGGATGCAGAACAATAGGAATTATCATTTCTTGCTGGTGGAAATAAAAATGATACAGCCATTTCAGAAGACACATTAGCAGTTTCTTACAAAGATAAAGAGTTTTACCATACAATCCAACAGTTGCACTCCTAGGCATTTATCCAAATGATTTGAAAACGTGTCCACAGAGAAAACCGTTCATGAATGCTTTAGCGACTTTCTTCACAATCACCAAAAACTGGAGAAAATCAAGATGTCCTTCAAAAGATGAGCTGATTTTTTAAAAGTATGTTTTATTTATACAACTATATTGTTTTCTATGACAACGATGATTGAGTTACTGAGTCATGAAAATCATGGGGGCATCTTAAGTGTACATTGCTAAGTGAAAGAAGCCAGTCTCAAAATGCTATGTAATATATCATTCCATTACAGTCTAGCAAAGCATTAGTAACTGAAAAAAATCAATTGTTGCTTTTTAGCGGAGGGAGGATGAGTAGATGAATAGTCAAGTTTTTAGGGTGGTGAAACTATTCTCTATGATCTTGCAATACTGGATACAAGATCTTAAGCATGGAACTTTCCATCACAGAGTTAAGCTTACTGAATGTAAAATAAAAAAAAAATTAATAGTGGACATGGTCCAAGGATGGAATGCAGAATGTGACAAAATAATCAAAGTACATTACAAATGAATGAAACCATCTCACTGAATGGATGGAGGGAGAGGATGCTAACTTACATAACTTCAGAAATGAGCAGACTGTGTAAGACTAAAGGCAATAGAAACTTTATCTAAGCACTATTCTGTAGTTGATAAAGATATTTCCCATGACGGTACAGACTTAGAATTCTGATACCCCTATTTATGTATACTGGAAGTAAGTGAATGAAAAATTGTGGGAATCAGATTTCTCAGTCTCAGTGTGGGAGGTTACAAATAAGCAAGGGAGGAATCAAGAATGATTCATATGGCAATATAGTAGCTAGCAGATTAGAGCTGAAGACATCAGTATGAACTCATGTTTAGTTTAATATAGATACAGGTAGCTGCATATGGAAATATAGAGAGAACTGTATTTTAAAGTATATATAGAAATATACATATATAGTTAGTACACATATATTCCCTTGCTCTGCCAGCTGAGATGATCTAGAAGAAATGTCACCTCAGTAGCAATCAGCACACATAGCATCCAGATCTCAATTTCTAATACCATTTTCTAGTAACAAGTCAGAGCTTCTTGGAGAAACAACTGAATCTAGGACTAGGGCAAGAAATATAAAAGATAGCTTTGAGTATTTTGTAATGCCAGAAAGAAAGGAAGAGATTTTTAAAAATTACACTGTTAGAAGTGTGTCAAAGGGACCCAGGAACCACCTGAAAAAGCTCCAGTAGCCAAACCTGGAGGAATTTGGGAAAAATAAAAATAATAGTAATGAAGTAGTATTGGATTATAGACTAAAATATAAAATAAATATCCATGAGTACATCAATATAAATTAGTGATTGAATAAATAGAGAAGAGAAAAATCTTTTATGCAGAAAAATTCCAAATGATATACACAGATACTATGCTCTCAAGAAAGTGGAGCACAAATCCCCACTCTTATGTGTGGCTTGACCATGGTAACTTTCTCCCTAAGAGCACAGGATAGAAATGGGGAAATGAGTAACTTTACAATGAAGAAATACAATAAACACTACCTCAGCCATTTGATCATGATCAAAGTAACAGTAATAAATCATGTTGACAGTATGTATCCTTGACATGATGTAATGACAGTGGCACCTTATGTCTGAGGTCTTTATCCCCAAAACCCGTAAGCCCAGTCTATTCATGACAAAAACAGAAGAATCTTAATTGAAGGGCATTCTATAAAATACCTAAGCAATATGGCTCAAAACTGTCAAGATCACCAAAAACGAAAAGGGTTTAAGAAACTGTCACATGCAAGAGTAGCTTAAGGAGACATGAAAACAAAATGTAATATGGTATCTTGGATACGATCCTCTACAGAGAAAGGACACTAGATGAAAACTAAGGAAATATGAATAAACTGTTCACTTTAGTTAATATTAGTGTGTCAATTATGAACTGTTAATTGTAACAAATGTACCATACTAATACGTTAATAAGAAGGTAAACTGGGGGCAAGGTACATAGAAACCCTGTACTATCTTCTCAAAGTTTTGAAAATCTAAAACTGTTATTTTTTTTTTAAAACAGCTCACAATTGAGAAAGTCAAGATATTACTATACTATGCAATGTTAAGAGGTACACTTTTTCCCCCCACTAGGTAGGGCATTTATTACCGAGCACATGTCAGGGATGGCTTATGTGGCCAGCCCCCAATAGCAGCCAGGACCCCTACCCTCAATGCCCCTCTGGGTCCCAGAGCTGGTGAGAAGCCACGAGGGTGAGGACAGGGCTGCAGGACCTTGGGCAGGCTAGATCCCAGGGTCCCACTCGAGGATGTCAGCAAAATTTAAATAGTAAGCTACCGGTGGCTAAGTTAATACAGGCACAAAGAAACGACGCCTTTAGAAGAGTCTCACAAAGGAGTCATATAATCTAATACACATTTCAGGAAAAGACTTCGGTGAGAGCTCTGAGGAAAACATAGGGAAAAGTCTCCTTGGTAATTAATTACTTTTTGGCAGTAATTTTTTTAATATGACTCCAAAAGCAAAGGCAACTAAAACAAAAATCAACAATTGAGACTACATCAATCTAGAATCTTCTGCACAACAAGAGAAACCATCAATAGAATTAAAAGGCAATTTGTGGGATGACAGATAATATTTGCAAACCATATATCTAATAGAGGTTAATATCTAAAATACATAAGGAACTTATGCAGCTTAATAGCAAAAAACAATCTGATTTGAACATGGGCAAAGTACCTGAAGAAACGTTTTTCCAAAGAAGACATACAAATGGCCAACAAGTGCATGAAAAGGTGTTCAATATCACTAATCATCAGAGAAATGCAAATCAGGACCACAATGAAATGTTACCTCACACCTGTTAGAGTGGCTATTATCAAAAAGTCAAGAGATAACAAGTGCTGGAGAGGATGTGAGCTGTCGGCAGGAATGTAAATTGGTGTAGTACAGAGTTTTCTCCAAAAATAAAAATAGAATTACTAAATGATTCAGCCATCTCACTTCTTGGTATATACCCAAAGGAAACAAAATCAGTATCTCAGAAAGATATCTGCAACTTCATGTTCACCGCAGCATTATGTGCAATAGCCAAATCATAAAAACTACCTAAATGACCACTGACAGATGAATGGATGAAGAAAATTCAGCCATAGTTAAGACAAATGAAATAAATTATACAGGGAAAGATAAATACAGTATGATCTCCCCTATATGTGGAATCCAAAAAACTCAAACTCATAGAAACAGAGTAGATTGATGGTTGCAGAGAATAGATTGATGATTAAGGGGGTGGATAAAGGAGTGAGAGAAATGGGTAAAAGTGGCCAAAGAGTACAAACTTGCAGTTAATAGATGAGTAAGTTCTGAGAATATAATGAACAGTGTGGTAACTATAGTTAACAACACTGTATTCTGTATTTGAAGAGAATAGTTTGAAAGTTCTCAACACACACATGTAACTATGTGAGGTGATGGATTGATGGATGTGTTAACTAATCTTACTGTGATAATCATTTTGCAAGATATACTGATACGAAATCATCATGTTGTACATGTTAAACTTACACAGTGTTGTATGTCAATTATATCTTAATCAAGCTGGAAAAAAATTGATCATTTTGTGATTGTTAGTGATTGAGAGATTGGTTAACAGGTGTTTGTAGTAATCTAGTTAAGAGTCAATGAAGCATGACCAGCAGGAATAAACAGGCAGATACGAGTTTAAGAGAGATGGGGAAGAGAATTCAATACTATTTGATTCGTAAGTGAATATGAAAGATGAAAAAACTTAGTTCATTAGTGCGTGATTTACAAGGTTTAGACTGAGAATGCAGATCAAGGTTTTAACTGATTATAGGGAACAAGAAAGAGGTGCAAATATGAGGGGAAAATTATGAATTTAGCTTTTTGTATGCTGCTTTTTGAAATTCTTGAGTATTTCCCAAGAGTAGATATCTAGCAGGTAAGTGGGCATTTTATGTTTTTCAGGAAGTTCCTGGCTGGTAATAAAGATGTGGGGATTAAATTAACCAGGGTTCAGTTTCAGATAATCTAATCTAATCTTGCTGATTTGTATAGAAAGAGACTTATTACATTATTTTAGATTGCATACTGTCGGCAGCCTTAAGTGAGTAGGCGTGGGGCCCAGGCCAAAGTTCACAATAGCTTGCACCTGGTAAGAGGTAAATGTACGCATGCGCCACTAGCATTATAAAAGGACAAGTGCCTACACCTGAAGGCCGCCCACCCGCTTGTACTGCAGTGAAGTGCTGTTTTGCTCCATGTTGGCTCCTTGCTCCTTCTTCCAGTTGGGGCAGCTCACCTCCTCCGATCCCTCTTCAGCCTCTCTCCGCTGACACATACCTAACTGGTGAATCATCTAAAGGAACAGGCTCTGGCCTGAACTTCTATAATAGCCGTAATCAAGAATCTGCTGAGTCAGGAAGCCACTTTTACCATGGCTAACAACTAAGATACTGAGTTTAAAATCATGCTAATATAGCCACCACTCATAGCAGCAAAACACATCATTTTTTAGGCTCCCCCCCCCCACCCCAGCATCCTAACTTACTGTTGGAGGCAGAATGATGATCTGGGAAGCTGGGAATGTTACCTAACATGGCAAAAGGGGCTTTGCAGATTCTAATTAAGGATATGGACCTTGGGACAGGTAGATTGTCCTGATTACCCATGTGGGCCCAATTGTTAGAGGTCACTGGGAGGACATGACTGCTGGTTGACTTGAGAACTGGACCCTGGCAGTCAAGTTTCCTCACTCCTCCTATCCTTGGAATGTACTTTTTGCCTGTCATCTCCGCTCTAGGAACCGTTTCAAGAAACACAGACTTGAGAGGGTAAGGTGTTACTGAGATCATCTGGTACCAAACCAGTTCTGTTTTGTCCCATGTGCTGTAAGCGACATGGCTGAGACAACGAGGTTTGCAGCAAACAGAGGGCTTATTCACAAGGCAGCCAAGCGAGGGAATGAGAGAACAATTCTCACATCTCCTTCCTCTAAGGCAAAGGGCTTGAGGTTTTTCTGAGGTAAAGCAGCAGTGGTCTGAGAGGTATTTCTGAGGTAAAGCAGCAGTGGTCTGAGAGGTATTTCTGAGGTAAAGCAGCAGTGGTCTGAGGCTTGAGGAGCGTGGAGAGCGTGGGCGAGGTGATTGGGAAAAGGTGTGGTAATCAGTAACCATCCTTCTGCGCAGGCGTCTGCACGTTTTAAAGCAAAGGCACGTAGCACGCTCTGAGGGTGGAGCTTTCAGCCCTTCGGCTTCAACAGGTTGCGGAGTGGTTCTCTCTCATCTAAACCACCTCAGCTTGAACAAGACATAGACTTGGATTACAATTTTCTGGAAAACAACTCGGGCAAACATCTTTCCTTTGAAGCTATGTGCTTGGCTTGGAGGATGTGCAAGTCTTAAAAGGACCTTGATTAGTGAATCAAGTTACAGGCGAAGTGGACTTAACTAATGATAACCCACCATTTCACTTACGGGCTGAATATGTGAGTGAACCCCCTGAAGTTCTGTACAGAAACTTTTAGGATTCTGGCGACGGGTTCGGCGATTAGTCGTCTTGTGGTCATTGAAGGCAAGCCTCCTGTAAGTTCACTTGCTTATAAGAACTGCCACCATCTCTCTCTGGAGTGGCTTGCCTCCTTCATAAGTCTCTCGCTGCCCTCCAGGTAAAGGGATGAGTTTAGACTTTACCAGGGAATCCCCCAGCTTGTGAACCCAGGCCAGTCTAATCAAATGGGTTGTTAAGAGACTCTTTCCAGCTGCAGCAAATCCAAGGTTCAACAGGAGGAGGATTCAATCTACCTGTCGCTGGTATTTAAGGCGGAGGAAGACAGCCTAATCCAGGGAACAGGAAGGTCTCAAGGAATTGTTTCTAGAGGAAGCATTCTCCAGCAGAAATGCAGCCCTGCTGACACCTTGATTTTGTCCAGCGAGACCCATATTGGATTTGCAAGCTGCAGGATTCTAAGGTAAGAAAAAAAATTGTGGGGGGTTTGTGTGTATTTGAAATAGGCTTTTAATTTTTTTAACATATTTAATTGTGGTTAAATATGCAAATGTAAAATTTACCACTTCAGTTGTTTTTAAATATACTGTTCATTAGTATTAAGTATAGTCCCAGTATGATGTGTGCCCAATCTCCAGAACTTTTTATCCTGCAAACTGAAATTCTGTTCTAAACGACCACTCCCCATTCCCACGCTCCCTCCAACCCTTGGTAACCACCATTTTACTTTGTCTCTATTAATTTGACTGCTTTAGATACCTCACATAAGTAGAATCAAATAGTATGTCTTTTTTGACTGGCTTATTTCACGTGGTATGTCTGTAAGGATTATGCCTGTTATAGCATATGTCCAAATTTCTTTCTCTTTTTTGGCTGAAATAATTCGTTGTACATATATACTGTATTTTGTTTATGTATTCATTTGTTGATGGATATTTGGGTACCTTTTGGCTATTTTAAATATATTTGAATAATGCTGCTATGAAATGAGTGTACAAATTAGTGTTTTAAGCCATTATGTTGAAAGTTTGCTAATATTTTGTTGAGGAAATTTGCATTTGTTTATCAGGGATATTGGCCCGTGATTTTCTTGTGGCATCCTTGTCTGGTTTTGGTTAGGGTAATGCTAACCTCATAAAATGAGTTTCTTTCTTTCTATTTTGGGGTGATTTGCTGGAGTTTGAGAAGGGTTGATGTTAATACTTTTGAAAGTTTAATAGAATTGACCAATGAAGATGTCTGGTCCAGGACTTTTGTTTGTTGGGGAGTTTTTGATGACTGATTCAGTCTCCTTACTAGTAATTGGTCTGTTGAGATTTTCTATTTCTTTCATGATTCAGTCATGGTAGATTGTGTGTTTTTAGGAGTAGATCGATTTCTTCTAGGTTTAGTCAACTAAGTTTGTAGTAATTGTTATGGCAGCAAAAAAAATACTAATACACTTGATTTCAGTCTTTTTTAGATTGTAAGTGTACATATCTGTTCAACAAATCTTAAGTCATTTTTACGTAAGTAGCTGCAAAGAAATCTGATAAATGTAGCACTTAGCTTTTTCATCTCTATAGTCAAGAAGGCTTAGTAAATTAGAGTTAGAATGATTGTTAAAGTGTCACTTTACAATAGCATCACAGGAGTCATTGCTATGGATATAGATTAAAAATAAATAGGAATTTTGTTTTCATGGATTGAAGAGAGAAAGCAATACTACAAGGCAGGGAGGAAAAAAAACCTAATTCATATGACTGAAGAGAATTGTCAGAGTTCATTTCTGTGTGTGTGAGAATGATTTTGAGTTAGAGTCAAATGACCAAAAATGTCAGCTTGCACGGAGGAGCCAAGAAGAATAAGATTCAAAAAGGTAAAGGTGATGTTGGTGAGAAGTTTCTGGAATTGGTATAAACGGAAAATAAATGGCAGTGAATTGAGAAGTGAATGAGGGCTAAGGAGTTTTCTTTCATAAATAATAACATAGATGGATGATTGGATATTTCTACCTAGTCAGTATTTCTCTGTATGTTGGAGAATTTCAGAACAAGTTACACACTCTGCACATACTGAAGGGAAATCTGAAGCAATCGTAAGTAAAAGAGCAGTAAGACCCCAGCAATACACAGGGGAGATATGGTAGTCTCCACTTTGTCAAATAGGTGGTGTCTGGTAGAAGAAGATAAGAAGCAACTTCACATTCTGGTGGGGGAGTCTTCCAGGTAATAATCAGCTCGAAAGACTTTGTTTTGCTGTTTGAGTCTATGTTAAGGAAGGTCTCAAAAGCCACTCTGACCCCAGCTGTAGAAGGCATTTCGTGGGATTCTCTTGTGTGGGGTTTGCTGCAGGCGTTTTGCAGAGCACAGAGGGAACTTGAATTCATCACTGCAGTATTTGGAATGAAAATAGAAACAAATATCTAAAGGGAAATAAATATAATTGATGACACTGTGTAGTCAAACAGAAAGTGTATGTATTTTAAGGATGATCTTTAAACAAAACCAGACCAGAACGTGATGCATGTTGTAGTAATTGACATTTCATTGCAATGTACCCCATGCAGGTTGTTGGCTTCATAACAATACAGGGCAAACAGTTGCATAGCCCAAATTGAGGTGCTACACCATCAATTCAGTATATGCAAAGGAGGTGTCTAAAATTCTTTTCATATTCCTTTGACCCAAACACCTAGGGTCATTAAAGAGTTACATTGGAAACAGAATTTCAGCCTTCCTTGCCATCATGCAGAAGGGATGACAGCTTATTTTAACTCCATCACTTAAGAGGTAGTCTCAAAAGGAAAAAGCAGCTTTAAACATATTCCAATCCTATTGAACAGTGAAGCTACTCAAGCCAGTACTAGTACACTGGGGATCTTTCCCTCCCCTTAGAAGGCTGGAAACTCAGGAAAAGCTGAGTATGTCCCCTTCCCCACTTTTCCATTTCCAGACTGTACCAGACCTAATAGGAGAAATTATCTTTGATTAATTTCAGAATTTTATTATACTGGACTGGAAATGCTAACATCAGAACTGAAACATTTTTTTCTAAAATGATCTGATGGTTTCTTGTGATTGAAGAATGAGCAAATAAGCTTTGGGACTAGGTAGAGGTTTTACTCTGAAGCTGGCTAAATCTATCGCCACAGAGCAGATTTAAACAATAGGTATGGGGAAAATATATCTGCTTGCAATTGACACTGGATGAGCCCTGATCTTTCAGTGCACCTCGTGTATGTATGCTAAGCTGTTCTCTGGCCCAAGAACATGTGTATGTCCAGAGAACAAGCTCTTCATCTGTCGTGTTCCCTCAGACTTTTCTCTTACCAACCTGTTTGCTGATCTCCTTCTGCCTGCTTTGTTGATTTTTAAACATTGATGTCTTATTGTGAACACCCGCTTTCAGTTCTGCTAATTGAGGTAGGTTTCTAATGAGCGTAGCTAGTCAGCCACAGCTGTATGTAATTGCAGAAGAGAGGTGTTCTCACTAGGTCATTATTTGAGCTAACCAACCCCCTACTCTGCAAGTGGTATATCCCTCCCAGAACATTACTGACTCATAGAAATCAACTCCCAGACATGAGTTTACGAAAGCTAATCTGGTTAGCAAAAATGCTACACATTAGGCTAATAATGCCTCACTTGACCTGATTTCTTGCCGCTTTACTGTAGAGTAAAGGGAAGAGCTGCCCTTGACCCAGTTGCTTAATTTTCTGTTTTTATTGGATTTTATATTTTCTGACTTAGAAGAAAAATAAAAGGACTGCTCTGATCACGACACTGTAAGTCATGTGAAGAAGATACTTTTCAACAGAAGGAACGTGTTCTTAAGTGTTTTGTAACATACAGCATTAAACTGTCAAGATTCCCTCACCTAATAGTGTATTTTGTTCAGTTCAGCATTTACGTCTATACTGAGAGTGCACATTCAATAGTATTGCCAGCCAGGGTGCAGACACACAAAAATGATGGTGTGAAAACTTAATGTCTATTAAATTTGCTGAGGAATTTTTTTACATTCTATGGAAGAAGCCAGAATTACTGTCCTAGTCTTGCACTTGAAATACTGAACTGACATTTAGGCAGCTTCAGTGCCTATTAATACACATTTAAAGGGTTAGAGAAGGTACTATTGACTGTAAAAGGTAAATGTGAAAAGCTGATTTCAATTTGTACTGGGCATTTTTCGCACATTCTCAGATCTTTGCAATGGAACTGGAACCCTTACCCTTTTGTACGCTGATGGAGTCTTATTTCCTGAACCTCATGGCAAGCCATTTGCAGAGAACCGTTCCGATCACTGCTGAAAAATGAGGTTTGGAAAGAGTTAAACAGTTGACAAAACCAGGTGCAGCAAACCAAACGCTGAGATGACGAGGTTTGCAGCAGTTTATCCAGAAGGCAGCCAACTGAGAAGGGAGGACAGATCTCCGATCTGCCTCCCCGAAGGCAAGAGGCTTGACATATTTAGGGGATAAAGAAGCAGGGGGGTCTTTTTCGTGGGGAAAGGTGATTGGAGGGAGGGGAAAATGTGAGGTAATTTGTGTCTTGTGCAGGTGTGTCTGCTTTTTCATGAGAAGCGTGTCGTAGGCCTCTGTTCATAGACCACCTGCACAGGCCTAGTGTTAGGGTCGGAGGTCCCAACTAGTCTTAGCCAGCTTGAACTGGACAGGAGCCAACTGCAAGTTCCTGGAAAACATCTTAAGCCCCCGTTACTATAGTGCTATACATTAGAGATGTTACCTGTAGGGGTAGTTAAGGAGTCGAAAACAATCAAGTGAAGGCAGGTTACAAACAGAGGGATTTTTTTTTAACAAGCTGTTCCGCTACCTGCTGTTCCCCTACCTACTGTTCAGTAAAACAAGCTCAAGAATTTGTGAGTCACCAGTTTTTGTTAGCCCATCTTGAAACCTTGCCCCATAGGGCATTTATTAACTGGAATTCTTTTCTTTTGATACAGAATAATTTTCCCTTACCAACTATATTTGGTTACTCTAAGATATAGTTCATATAAGAAAAGCCAAATAAGTTACTTGATTCTTTCATGTATCTTTTGGTTCTTACCATTCATTTAATTCTGTACTTTTTTTTAACCATCTAAAAGCAATGCTAAGACTACTAATGTCAATAATATCATTTAATACAGTTTAGTGTTTCTTCATATTTTTTCCTTAGGATTATTTCATCCTGAACTGTCAAACTTATATTTTAAAAGCTCTTATAAGTGTTCCCTGGGCAATTATGCCACAAGTTTAATAAAAAAATTAATTAAGTGGTACCAGTTTGTTTTAAATTACTGGAAAAAATTTAAAATGTGTGGAGTCTTATAAAACATGTAGTTTCTAATGTCATGATTATAAAAGAAACTAAATTTAGGAAGGTCTTGTTTCTTTCATTGTCCCCTTCATGTTTTTTTTTCCTCTTACCTATATGTGATTATTAATAGCTTTTGGCTTATTCTTTCACTATTTCTTCCTAGAAATGAACAACTATGTAAAAAGAAGCAGGGAAATGTGAATATATATGCTCATACAATCAGTGCTACTCTGTAGCGGTCATCTTCCCATACTCCTTTCATTCCATGCATAGAACTCTATTGTGTGGATATAACATAGGTTCTAGTCTTTGGTTCCCATGAATAATGCAAAAATGCACAGCCATGTGCATAAGTGATTTCATATTTTTGCCATTGCATGTTTTGAGTAGAGTACTAGAAGTGGGGCTGACATATAATTTAGCTAGGTACTGCAACCAAAATGATTTCAACATTTTGGATTTCCACCAACAATGTGAGAGTTTGTTTTCCTATGGAACAGTGTTACAAGCATAGTATGTTACCAAACTTCTGAATGTTCTGAATGGAATGGAGGAGAAATGGCATATGTATTATAAAAATGAGCTAGATTGAGCATCTTTTCATACTCTTGGGGATGTTTGCATTTATATATTATGTTAACTGTGCATTTATACATTATGCTCATTTTTTATTGAGTTATTGGTCTTAATGTTCAGAAACATTTTGCATCTGAAGACTTAAACCTTTTTAATAGAAATTACAAATATATATTTTGTTATTTTTCATTCTATATTTTTTAATGTATACATTTATTTTTTGATTATGTAGCTAAATCCATCAAGCTTTTTCTTTATGGATTCTGAACTTCTAGGTCATAGAAAAATTTACTGTGCTTCCTAAATAGAGACCAATATATGGTGTTTACCTAGTTTTATTATATTCTATTTTTAGGTTTCAAATGCATTAGGTATTTATACTATTGCGTGATAAGATTTAATACACTTTTATATTTTCCCATCTGAATATGCAATTACCCCTGCACTTTTTATTGAAATTGCCTTTTCTCATCTTATACATTAATATCTATTTTCAAATATTTTAATGTAACATTTGCCTATTGATGTACCATTTTTTAATTTATAAATATACCTTTCAATTTATACAGCCTTAAAATATGCTTTAAAATACTTTGATACAACACCCTCCAACCCACTTCCACTGATCTTCAGTGTTTCCAAGGCTATTCTCACATATTTTTTGAATGAATGAATTTTAAAATCAACTTGTCCAGCTTCCAGGAAAAAATGCAATTTTTATTGTGCTTGAATAATACTTACACTTTAATATTGGGGACCATTGACATCCTGTGAAGTTTGAGATTCTGTCCAAGAACATTTGCTTTCTTGGAAATACTGAACTTTTATTTAACTGTAGTCTGTTTTGTTTCTTTCAAGAGTGTTCTATTATAAAAATTGTTGCATATAAAAATCCTACATTTTAATAAACCAAATTATCTCTTATCACAAACCATATCTGATCATAAATTTTTGCACTACAGATAATTATGGCCCTTTGTATGATTTTCTTTTTCTTCGGCATGCATCATTTTTTGAAATACCCACAGAAAATTGTTTGGTTCTCCCCTAATTTAGTATACAGGTATACATACACCATTGAATTTGTTAGGGTAGAAGATTTAACTCCATGGAAAGAGGCTGGCCAAATTCTTGACTGATACCTAATAAAGTTCTATAGTTGACCTAATATATTAAACTGGATTACTGGTTTGAACTGATTTTGTTAAATAAGAAAATGTAAATGTATTCAAACCAGAAGGTGAAATATTCCACAGTTGCACAGTTTTCACCAACTACACAACACTGATATTTTCTGATGACAGGAATACTATATAAACATAAACTTGGATCATGAATTGGGAAACACAAACTTAAAATGAATTTAACAAAAGATGTTTTATCGGACTTATTGGCTCTCTAGGCCTGACAAATCATTAACAATTAGAGGAGTAAATCTCTGGATAAGGTCAAGCATTTTTTGTTTTATTCTGTTAGTTTTGTGTTATCTTCCAGTGAATATAGAAATTAACACTGATAGAGATAATGTCTGTACAGACGATATTTTTAAAATAAGTCTCTTTTTATCTAGTATTCACTTCTGCCCTTATTCACTGAAAAAAAAATCTGGAAAAAAATCATGCAAGTAGGTTCAAAGAAGCCTACTTGTTCTTGTAGGAGTATTACTCATGGATAATTCCTTATATCACAAGGCATCTGTAAATAGAGGTCACTATGCGCTTTTGGTGCTCTGTGGCTTAATTAGTGAATCTGCCCCCTAGTTATGCTCATCGCTAAGTTCCCATGGCTTAAATTGAACTCTGTATTGTACTAGTTTGTAATAGGTAGTACTGTGTTACACTAGTGAAGGAAAGAGAGAACTATTATAGTGAAAAATAAGTTGTCAGAGTTCTTGTCTTCCAGAAAATCCTTCTCTGGCTGATGATAAAAAATAGGTGCACAGACAACACATTTTTGAAATAAGACATCCATGTGAAATTAAATACAGCTGTAAAATAATTACTATAAGCAAATGATAGCACAATAAAACAATGAAGTTAATTTTGGCTTTTGTCTATTTAAAGGTTGTCAGAAATTTAAGAGATTTCAAAGCATAACTCTGACTATGAAAGACATCCAAATTTAGTACCTAATTCATACATAAAATATGCTTTAATTGTATATGGGAACTGGGAAAAAATAGATTTATATGGAGGAGATGCAGTAAAAAATAGTACTCTCTTCCCATAGGCTCCTGGTTTTCCCTAGTGGTCCCCACTTTGGACCTTTTGATGGTTCTGGGAGCCACTCTTAACTTCACTGGACTATGGTGAATCTTCCATCATCCCATTTATAGTCTATCAGTAGAGAAGGAAAGACAGTTAAGCTGAAGGGTGCCTCTGCTTATTTATTCCACAAGAATCACTGCTTGATAAATTAAGCTAATCCTCTACAGAAATGTTCCAGTCACCTCTGTAATTACTTACTATATGGAAACACAATGGATGTGGCCTTAATTACTCTGCTATAAGATACAAAGCCTGCAACACATTGTTATCTACATTAAAATGGAAAGGCATTGTGTATTCATGAAAGCTAAGATTATATTTAGTGTGAAATGGTTTTGAAGGTCATAAGCAAACTTGCAAATTTAAAGTTGCTGATAAGACCTACTCTCACATTTTCCTTACCATAGAGTGGCATAAATAAGTTAGATGTAAAGGCTGTATTTCCATAGTTAGAATTTGAAATCTGCTGAGTTTGACTATGCTACAATTTCTAGTCACATGAAAAGTTAAAAATTAGGTTATCACTAGTATTTCTCCCTTAAACAATCTACTTGATTCAGTCTATCAAAGAAAATTAAGGCCAGTGGATTAATAATTCTGATTTAGAGCAGAGGCAATTTCAGCCAGGCTAATTTTTCATATCTGCTCAATTAACCTCAGAGTGCTTTAGAACAAAAGACAGCATGACGAGTGTCATTTAAATTAAACAAATGCCATTTATCTGTCAAGGTGCTGGCTTACATCAACCACTTCAAGCCAAGACCACAACATCAAATGGGGGTGGACAAGCAGTGAGCCACTGGGATTTAATTCTCTAGCATTTCAGAATTCATGCGTAGCATAATTTGTGATGCTTACCTTTTAATGAGCTGTTTCAGATGAGCAAGAAAAGTGGGACTGTGTTATCTATCCAGCAGCATTTGTGATATACCTAGTTTATATTCTACTGTGATCCCTGTCACTTAGGAGAAGCACTACCTTTTGGGAGTGATGTCAGTGATTTGTAATTAAACACAATACCCCTCATTTTATATTCAAGTAATTTATTTTCAGAGATATCATTATACTGGCCTTCTGAATAACTTTCTACTTAGCAACTGCAGTTTCCAATGATGCTTTTCCAATAAGGCATTACAGATCTAAAGATACAAATTTTTAAGAAGAAATTAACTTAATATCATAATTTACTAGAAAAAAGAACTACTCCTACTTAGCATTTACACTTCTTAAGCAGACAAGCATTACACATTTTCAAATAATTACCTGTGCTTTTGTAGTCAATTTCTCTCTTTAAGTCTAATCTTTCAATAATTGAAAATTAAACATTAGCCCAATAATCACTTTGTAGAAACCCAACTATATTTTGAATTTTAGCGTGAAGAATAAAGTGCACTCTTGAGACAAAGCCGTTGTTGTTGTTCAATAATACATAATTTTTTTCAAATAACCTCTGTTAAATTTATGAGATGATATCTCCAGGCTGTGTGGCCCCAGGCTGAGACCTCGATATGTTTAGTAATCATGTCTCAATGAACCACTGAGGACAGTAATGCAGGGGTGTAGATAGAAGCAGGACCTAGCAGCAACTGAAGTTGGGTTAAGCTAGTGAAGCAAGCATCAGAAAAGGTCAGTTCTCTGTCTCAGCATTGCTCCCAGGTAGGTCCAATAGACTCAAGTCTAACTCAGTAATCAGGGTTCTGTGAACCAAAAGATCTCTTTAAAATTTCTATGAGTATTGACTACCAAGAGTTATTACAACTTGGAGGCAGCAATTATTCTGCTGCTGCTGAACACAGTATTAATAATGGAATTTCAGTTGGCTCCAACTTTAGTGTTTGGAGCCATGGGTATGAGCAGCCTCAGAAACATGAGCCATGATCTCCCTCTATTGTCAGGGGAAAAAAAAAAGGAAAATTAGAGAACTTTGGGAACAGAGCTGCCGTTTTGATATCAGTAATGTTTAACGATAGAACCACAGTAAGAAAGGGGACATGAATGTATTTTGTGGAAATGGATGTATTTTGTACATTTTGTGAGTTGGAGATAGGCTTAAAGAATTCAATCTCAGAGAATCACTCAAACGTGATTCTAAGAACCATTTGGAAAGAACTGTAATGGCAATAGAGTTTCTAAAGGATCTGAGGGTGTAGGGACAGGGCTGTGGAGGACTTCAGTGCTGGTGTTCAAAATTTTATTCACAGTTGAATGTGCACTAGGAAGCAGCAGATAGTCCAGGAAATTCGTGTTTTCATTTATTTATATAAGGTAATACATAATGACTAGGATCGTTTTGTATGACTGTTTAGTGGGCACTGTGTATTCATGAAGTCTAAAATTATGTTTCATATGAAATGATTTTGAAGGTCATAAGCAAACTTGCAAATTAAAAGTTGCCAATAAGACCTATTCTCACATTTTCTTTACCATAAAGTAAGAGCCCTCTTACTACTCTTCACTTTGGGTAGTAACTACTGTGCACCTCTCGTCTTCTGAAGTGCTGAGTCTAATCTCTGGGAATCAATACTTTACTAAGGATCTGAATCTGAAGAATGTATTTGAAATATATTCAAATGTATTTTCTTTAGATTTCCACTAATACATACTAGTATCAGGTTCACACTTATCTAATATTGGCAATAAATGGTTAAACATTAAAATTTTAAATCAGTCTCTTTACTATATTTATAATTGTTTATAAAATATTTTGTTAAGTGGATTTAGGGGACAAAATTACCTAATTTGTATTGTTTATTATAAATATATTTAAATAATAGCATCTAGGTACAAAGAAACTATAATTATATACACACATGTATATAGAGACAATATTTATATATCTAGTTTAAATTTAAACAGTATATAAATGTTCCACATACATATACACATATATATAATTTATTCCTTGAGGTCAAATGTTATCATCTGCTGATAACTAGAGTAGTGAGATACAAGTATATATATAGTTATAGAGGTAAACTCTGAGAAAAGTGTAATCAATGAAAATAGGACAATGGAGGGAAAGGGCATTAGGGTATAGACTTGAGTGAAATACACTATGTTCACTATGGAGAGCAATCAACAGGTCCAAATATGTATGCTTAAGGATATTATATAATAGTACAGCTATGGCAATAGCTTCAAATTTTTCATACTCCCTTTCCCAGTGGGCTGTTACAAAATCGTTAAAAAATTAGCTGCCTCTGTAGTATATTTAGGTATTGACAGACCTTCTAGATCAAGGACTAGCAAATTTTTTTCTGTAAAGGGCCAGATAGTAAATGTTTTAGTCTTTCGGGGCCATAAGTTTTCCATAGTAACAATTCAGTTCTGCTGTTGTAGCATGAATGTAATCATGAACAGTATAGCAATGAGTGAGATGGTCTCTATTCCAGTAAAACAAGAGATGGACCAGATTTCACTTGTGGGCTCCAGTTTGCCAACTTCTTTTACAAATAAAATGGTAAGAGAAACAGTCAAGGTGGAAAATAATTTGAATAAACATGATGCCATTTGTGTTTTTAAAAAAATACATGTATATGCATATTAGATAAATATGAAGATAAACATGAAACTGGAAACATAGTTACCTCTAGAGAAGGGAACTCAGTAATGGGGACAGAGTGGAAAACAAGCAAATTTCACTGAGTATCAGTGGTGCCTTTTGAATTTTATCCAGTAATTTGCTCCACTTAGCAATATCGTTTTAGCAATATATAATACTGTCTTTTTTAAAATAAGAAGTGGTAACAGACAGACAGGTTTAGCACTTTTAGTCCTTCATTTATATGTCACTTTAGCATACGCATTATGTTCAGCTCTTATTTCATCCTCAAAACAACACTTGAAGATGGGCACACATTTTTAAGGTGTATTTTAGAGATGAACAAACTGAGAAGTAATCAAGTTATCCAGCAACTTAACACTATAGTTTTGTGAGGTTCTGTATTTCATTGAAGGCATCAGTAATTATACGTCCTCTGTGGGCTAAGCACTGTGAGATAAACTTAAGAAAGCAGTGGTCAAAATACATTGCTCTGTCTCATCAAACTGAATCAATCTCCTTGTCTCATTGTAGAGCTCCTGCTTAAACTGAGCAGGGAGAAAATAATCTTACACACTGAAGTTGTAAGGACCTCTAGGTTTCCCCTGGACTGCTCTGATTCCCTCATACCAACATTAATTTCTCTGGACAGCTTCACGCTGACCCAGTTCAATCAACTGTGGCTACTACTCCAGTGCTGGCACCCGCATTCAGGGTACAATCTGCATTTTAGGAATAACAATTTTAAAAGTCCTTCCTCTTCCTCCACACGGATAGGTCTAAAAGTCCTCCCATTTCCTCATTTACTCCAACATACTGTATCCCACCCCCCATCCTTTTTTAAAAGAAAATCCAGTTAGAAATCTGATGACCTTATTACAGTGTTGGGTGGGCCATATACTAACATTAGCCTATCAAACTCATTTATCTCTCTGTTTGGTGCTCGCAAATTGCAAAGCACATACAAGAAGTTTCTGTATCACTTTGTAAAGTCAAAGTCACATTTAAGAGAAAGTTATTTTAAATGAAAGCAGAGAACATCTTTCAGTCTATTACAAATTAACATGGAACATCAATTAAAATACATTGTTAGAAAACCATTTAGCAATAGTGTTTATTTTTCTTTGAAACAATATTTCATCAGGTCAATAATAGATGGCTAAAATAAATTGAGTATTATCTTTTCAACACCTATTATATATAATTTTACTTTCCAGGCTGAAAGTTCTATTGAAAAAATATTATTCACTTTAGTATTTTTTTTCTTTCAGAAATTATGTTCTTTGTTAAGTACCACATTAATAGTCACTTTTTAAGAAACAGGCTTTTTTGTTTGCTCCAGAACATCCAAGATACTCTTCCAAGATCTTTACAAAGCCCTCTCTCCTATCCTCCACTTTGGATGGCATCTACCAATGCATCTCTTGTCTTCTGAGACCTGTTAATTTCTTCAATAGAGGAGTTGACATTCTATTAATTGTAGTAGCACAAAGATTACCTTAATTAGTTTTAAAATTTTTAAACTGATAGTGTTAGACTTATTTTTTATTGTAACAAAATACAGATATACTCTATTTTTAAGGAAGTTGAAAAATAGTGGTTTACTATACTACAAATAAATTTTAAAATATTTATCAAATGTTTCCTATGTACGAGGTAATCCATGCTTTGTGTGTTTGTGTGTGTGTGTATGTTATCCCTAGTATATGCAAAATAAGGAAGACATTTCTTCAAAGGCAAGAAGAGTGCATGTTGAATCAATATAATTAACAGATGGGCAAAACCCTGTCTTTATCACTTGAACACACTATACTGTATTCACTTTGGTGTGTGTGTGTTTGTGTTTTGGAAATGCTTAAAATGGTGATGACCATTATTCCAGAGTGCTGTTTGCCATGGCAACTACTGCTTGCAATGTAAAAATGAGACCCTCTTAATGGGTGTGAATAGTTCTCCACAACAGTCAAGAAGTTCTTAGTCTTGTATTGCAAACTATATAAGCCACTGTGTGATATCCTGGAAACTACAATTTAAACTGTAACCATATATTTTGATCATATGAATTTAAAGCCTGCTTATAAAAAAAAATTCAGAGAGGAACCTGGTAGGTTATTCACATTCCCAATGAGCAGACTAAACATGAAACTACAAAAAAAAGAAAAAGTTAATTCCATAGACAATTGGCTCTCTGTGCTAATTGAAAACATTATCATTGTAATCTATCTGTGCTTATGGAACAGTGTCACAGATAACAAAGTATTTTCCATGGTAATGCCAACACCCTTTAAAGTTGGTATTGCAGAGTATTTGATTACATTAGAATATGGCCTTATCCAATATTCTGGGCATTTGTGCTACTTCAGACAAAATGAGATTATTCAATCTCCAGTTATGTCTCATAATTAGTTGTGTGTTCTAACCAACTTCTGTGATTTGGTGTTCTTCAAACATGCCTTGAACTCATTTCATGTGTTCCCCTTCACTCAGCAGTTTCAATCCTGTATTTGTTATTATCCAATGCCTGAAGAAGTCTGCCTGATAGATTTCATCCAGCTTGGTAGTTATTTGATGGTGGAAGGGCAAGTCCAATTATAATTTGTTCTTCATGGTCAGAAGCCGAAGTCTCCTCATGAAGAAATAGGCAAATATATAATCTAAGTTGCCTTCTCAGAGTAGGAATAGTAATTGGTTGGACTGTCAAAACTAGAAGGATGTTATATTTAGATATACATTGAATATTTAATAAGTGAATAAATACATGGCTCAGGATTAATAAGTAGGCTATTTAATTTTCTGTCTGGCCCTCTTTTTCCCCCAATTTCTGATCTTTTCTCTGTCTCATGACTATATTCAGTGCATCCGAGACTCATAAATTGTTTGCCATCATACTACCAAATTGTCTTATTGCAAATTGTCTTCTTAGTAAAAGGTATACAAGTTAATTTATTTTTTAAGATAATCTCATCTGATTCTGGCTGTGTAAAGAAAAAAAACTATTTTGTACTGATTAGAATTAGAGTTCCTAAAACTTTTTTTTAATTATTATGGATTTGTCCCACATGTTATTTAAACAATACTGTGTAAATTTATTCTCTTAAAACTGTAGCCTTACATGAACATTTATTTTCATGTTATAAAAGTGAGTTTCATCTTGAAGACTATATTTATAAAACATGATTTGCATATTCAGTGTTTCCAGAAAGTAGATCTTATGTATGTGTGTGTGTGTGTGTGTGTATATATATTTATATATATATGTTCAAATTTATCATATAAAACTGAATTCAATTTATGGATCTTATATTTGAATATATATCCAGATAGAGTACATAGGCTCTCAAAAGCACACTTATTGCTGGCTTTTTAGAAAGCAGCTGCACCATAAATGATACATATCAAAATACACAACAGATTTTGGAGGTACTGTCCCATTTTTTGTGGGTGGGTTTCTTTCTAAAAATTTTCCGTCAGTCCTATTTATTTCATCTATTAAAAAGAGGTTTATTGTCAAACCCTCCAATCTAATGTGAAATTGCAAAATTCTGGCTCATTGCCCCTCAGAATAAATCACCACATTGTATCTTTGATTCAAAACACAGTTCGGCATCTGTACTGTTGAGGTCTCTTGTTTTCCACAAATCAGATGTACTTAGAAAATGGGGTAAGTCTCAGGGTTCTTTAAAACATAATATCAAAAATGTCCATGTTTTCCAGAAGATTCCTAAGAATCAATTTAAGAACATTTCTTGGGGAAAAAAAAATGTAACTAAGTCAACAGAGACCCAGACTGAAGCTGAAGTTTTAACTCTTTTGGGAAGTTCAGTAGAAGGGCCATTTAAATGACAGTGATTACATTAGAAATAACACTAAGCATGAACACTAGAAACTTTGAGTCAAGGTAGATTTTTCAGAAATCTTTAATATTTGTAGATCATTTCTTTTTCAAATAGAATATACAACACTTACTTGGAGTGGGACTTTCAAGTGTGTGACTACATGTGTGTGTTACGTCTGTCACTAGTAGAAAAGGCTCTCTTTTCCAAAATTACCTTCCTCACAATCTATAAGGGCCTGAAATACCAGCACTAGAGGATCATTTCCTTGGGTGTTAGAGGTTATAGTAACCTTTATTTTTGTGTCTATTAGAATTTCTTTATCAGTTAACCAGATGTCTATTAAGCATCAACTTTGTACCAGGCTATTCTAAGTCATATGCAGGAAACTAAGGCAGAACACTGGAGGAGAGGCATGGAGGTGCTATTTTATGAGAAATGGTGGCAGAGATCTCAGATGAAGTGGCATGTAAGCAAAGACCTGAATGATACTGAGGAATGTGTACGGGGTAACTCAGGAAAAAGAATTCCAAGCAACAGGGAATATAGAGAACTTGAGAGGGGGATGTGTTTGAGAAACAATGGGCCTTGTAGCCAGAACAGTGGGCCTCATAGCCAGAACAGAGTAAGTGGGGAAATTGTTAAGAAGTAAGATCAGAGACCCTGCCAAGAATACACAAGGATGTAGACCTTTTGGAAGAATTCCCAACTACTATTCCCATTTTTCTTATCACTTAATATCGAATCAGTTGTATCAAATCAGATGTCAGTTCCTTAACTCATATCTCAGGGCCAACATTAGACAGAAACCCCCTTCCGCATGTCTAATTTCACTGTTTTAGTTTAAGTTGCTCACCTTCTTACCTAACTAATTAAAATACCTTCTAACACAGTATTTTCCTAAAGTGCATGACCATGAAGAAAAACTGTTAAACTCCAGATTCTGTGGCCCCATCCCCAAACCACTGGGTAATAAACTTGCAGAGCCCTGAGTAGGCATTTCTTAAACAGGTGCCTTTACTGAAACTTACAATCAGAGATGTTTGAAAATTACTCTTAATGTTCTACCTGCATCTTGCTTCCTAGAACTTCACTTTTTTTTACATTTTTGTTAGACTTATCCCCTCCAAAGAGTTCAGATCTTACAGCTTTCTGGTTCTTCCCTTGCTTAAATACCTCTATAAGTAAGATATATTATTTTAAGAATTTAAAAGTATACTAAGCCTTTTCACAGTTTGTTAATCTACATACCTACTGTCATCTCCTGACTCTTGGGAATACATACACACATGTATCTATGTCTTGCATGGATTATCAACCAAGCTCTAGTAGAGTCTCAAAAGTTATCGGATGTTTTATAGTTCTGCTTCTTCGTCTTTTTCTTCTATGCCATGCATATATTCCTTGTGTCTATCTTTGCTTTGACAGCTGTTTGACCTTTTAATTGGCTGAAACTAATTATCCATCAAGAATCAGATCAATTTTTTATCTGTTTAGACTTCACCTCTCTCATTTTGCAGTTGATAAGTTTTGTTGACCTCTACTGTGTTCCACATTTTGTGTAGCAGTTGAGACATTGTCTCAATTTATATGTAATATTAAATGTGATGTTAAATATGCAATATTTAACATTTGATTACTCAGTCCTCCATTAGAGTGTGAACTTGAAAGCAGGACCATATTTCATGCATTTTGATTTTCAGTTACAGCAGAATCCATGGACCAGCTATGTTCTCACGAAATGTCTGCTAAATGAATAAATAAATTTAGTATGTTAAATAGGCAAAAATGTGGGGCGTTTAAAATTTAGACAATATTTTCAAGAGTCCATCAGCATTTTTAATTAGTAATGATGTCTTAGACGTGTTACTTAAAAATTCTAATGAAGGGGGAAAAATCTGAGGAAGAATAGAAAAAGATACAAGGAAACCTAGAACAAAGCAGTCTAGTCAAAGGAAGAGAGACCATCTAGAGGGACTCGGGCCAGTGCTTCAGATAGGATGAAGACAGATGATTGTGTAGACCATGTGAGTGAATATAAATTGATATATCAAGAAACATTATGCAGAGGGAAGAGATAAGATAGTAAATTAAGAATATGATTGAGGCTAGTTTTTTCTTTTATCTTTGTTTTCAGGCGTGCATGATTTGAAGATACTTTCATTTAAAGAACAGAAAATGGGTATTGAGGTGGGAAGTGAAAGATACACTTGGGAGAAGGGAAAATTTAAAGGTACCAGGTTTTGGAGGAATGAGATGTGTGTGTGTGAAGGAGTGAGAACCAGGGAAAGGAATCAGTGCACAATACAGAAGGAGGGAATTACATTGGACAGGAAATTTAAAGATCAAGATAGTACTGAGAAACCTTTTCTTCATCTTACGTCATAATTATTTTTGCTATGATTTAATTGATGAAGTAGCCCCTCCTTGGGTCTTTTATAATTAACCTTTTGTCTATAACTCAGCCATCATCAGTCTAATCAATGTGCTTATCTATGTATCAATCCATATTTTTTACTGGAGCTATTTTATTCTTCTTAAATTTTAAACATTTCATATAGTAAACTTTTCAAGTTTACTTTCAAGAGTAATCACCAAACATGATGATCTGAGAGACGTGGTCTATGACATGGTGCCAGTGGATTTGGAACCAGTAAACTTAGATGTGTACATTTATTAGTTCGATGATACAGTATCTGATTTTAGGACTTATTATAAAGCTACAAAAATCAAGAGAGTATGAAATTACTATAAGAAAAGGCAGACCAAGATAGCAAAACAGATGGTGCAGAAATAGACTGACACATTCAGTAAATTGATTTTTTTCCAACAGATGTGCTAATATAATTTAAAGATTAAGGAAAGCTTTTTTTTCTACATTCTCACACCTGGATATCCCTAAAGGAAAAAAAAATGAACCTTAACCCCTACCTCACACCACACATTTTAATTTGAGATGGTTTTTAGGCAGAAATGTGAAGAATACAACTGTAAAGTTTCTAAAAGAAACAGCATATCTTTACAATCTTAAGAGTTAGAAAAGATTTCTAAAAGAAAGGAAGCATAAAAGAAAAAATGACTAAGTGTACTTAGTTTAAAATTTTCTGTTCATAAAAACCACCATTGAGGAAAACAAAAGTGAAAATTACAAATGTAAGAAAATAACTGTAGTGTGTTGTGTAACACTTGCCTTAGGATATATAAAGAATGCTTACAGATGATTAATTAAAAAGTCAACAACTCCAGCAAGTCCCCACCCCCAAAAAAGGGCAAAAGACAGAAACATATTTTTAAAAGGACAAATACAAATGGCCAATAACTACTTGAAAAGATTCTTGACATCATTAATCATCAAGAAAATGGAAATTAAAACTGTAAGATACCACTTTATAAAAGTATTTTGTTTTTTTAAATGAATGTCAACATATAACTATGACTCAGCAGTTACACTCATAATTCATGATAAATGAAAAAAAATTACACAAGAAAGTTCATAGAAGCTTTATTGGTAAAACAGTCATAAACAGGAAACAATCCAAAGGTCAGTTACAAGAGAAGAATCAACCAATTTGTTGTTTTGTCATACAATTGAATACTTCTTAGCAATAAACAGGAATATGCAACATAGATGGATATTTTAAAATAAAAAGTATATAATGCACATTTCTTACATGAAATTCTAGAAGAGGCAAAATTAAGGTATGCTGATAGAAAACAAGATGGTAATTGTCTAGAAATTTGAGACTGTGGAATCGACTGGAAAAGAGCAGGTAAAAGACTTTCTAGGATAATGGAAAGAATCTATACCATGAGTGGGAAATTGAGGCATAAACCTCTAGTAACTCCATATGGGTTTGCTGAAATGAGATATTAGATTAAGGGAGACTATCTGCTTTTCTGTTGGTGTGATGGTGCATTATTCTACCCTTCAAGAGAAAAGTCGTATCTAATCTTTCTGCAAAACCCAAAATTTTTCATATGGGTTTGTGATGAAATATTGCAGGAAAAGTTACTTTTATAAATTTAGACACTTTTTTGAGAAAACAAAATTATGCTTTTGAGTATAATTGTAATTGAATGCCTTCATACATGTACATATAAGTATATATATGTGAAACTGTTAAATTAGAACCATTTCTTTGAGTCTGAAAGGTGATGATACTGTGAAAGTATAAAAAAAATGTATCAGGAACATCACTTAATATAATCAACAGAGATTAACTAATGAAACTGAAATGAAAATAGATACAATTTCTTTTATTCATTTATGTGAACACATATGCAAGCATACTAAAGAGCTTCACAGAGGAGTTAACCATTGATCTGAATAAGAATTTAGGTAAATTAATTAAGGGGTGGGAAGAGTTGAAGAGTGACCTCCTCCTTATCTGAGTGGAAGTGTCCATTAGCTTTTTCCATTCCCACATTGTTTCTCAAAGTGAATTCTGTTATATATAGAATTACTCATTAACTTTAGACCTCAAACTAAGCAATATTAATTTTCAAACTGGAGGATAAAACAACTTCCTCCCAGCTTCCATTAGCAGGCAATATATAATGCTTTTGTGGAACTACCTTTCACATGAAAGAAAAGATGTCTCTTTAGTGAAGAAAGTAAATACAACAATAGATAATTTTTTGAATTAATTTTTGTATTAATTTTAAATGATATCTTGACAGCAGTACAAAGTTAATGAAAAGAGTCAAGTTTTGAGATAAGATGACCTAATATGCAGCAAATTCCATACTTTATTGTTTAAATTACAGGAGTTATTAGAATTAAAGGAACAAAACTCTATAAGGAAAGTGGAATAAAATCTTTCCTAATGGTTTTAACTCAAAATTAAAGATGTTCAGTTCCCTTATAAAGCCACCTCCTTTCTGAACTAAAATTGAAAACACAATAAAAAATTTGACATGTCAGATGAGACTTATCAATGAACAGTGACAGAGCACTCATTTAGAGATTTGTACAGAGGGGAGGGTATAGCTCAAGTTGTAGAGTTGATGCTTAGCATACGCAAGGTTCTGGATTCAATCCCCAGTACCTCCTCTAAAAAGTAAGTAAGTAAACCTAATTACCTCCCCCTAAAATAAATAAATAAATAACAGTAAAGAAAAGAATTGTACAGCTCTCACTTGAGTGGTTTTTAAATCACTAGGAAGTATCAACATGTTCAAATAATATTGAAATGGTTTAAATTAGTTTAATCCCCTAAATATAACCTCACCGTCTTCTGAAGGTGAGACCCCCTACCCTAAACCCTGACCCTGACCCTAACTCCAACCCCCGAACCCATAGTCCCTAACCAGAAGCCCTGACCTTAAGCTCAGTCCCAACCCTAACCATAAAATCATACACCACATTACAATATTAGAAAAATTGTAAACCATAACTATTAACCATAATCTGAAGCCTAACCTTTAGCTATGTACATAACCCTAACCAGAAACTGAAACCAAAACCATTAACCATAATTTATAAGACAATAAAACCAGAACCACAAAGCATAATTTGTAACCAGAAACAATTTCCCCTAACCAGAGACTATTCATAAGCCTTTATTCAGACCCCCTTTTTGTTCATAGTTCCTTAAATACTCAGCATTTCCATTTCAATTATTTTTGTCCTTCAGTCTTCACATAGCAGTCACTTCATAAATGTTTTAACAAACAAACCAACCTTGAAAACAAGAAAGACAACATAAATATAACTTACTACATTCCCTGGATCACAAACCCATATACTACTGGGAACTAACACAAATGGCTACCTAGCAATGAGTAGAATTTAAAGTTGAAGGGGGAAATTACTTAATGGTGTATATACTATGGAGATGAACTAGTTCCAGTTTTATGGAGATTAGCTAGTGGACTTTTGGCATTTGATAGATATGCAGACACATGAACACACATAGTCTTGGTGTAGTCTGTGTAAATGAATATTTATAAGGAAAGTCTTAAAGATTTATTCTGCTTCCTCATAGAGCTGACTGAATTTCACCAGTTTATTCATTGCTGGGTCTTGTCTGAATATTACTCAATTACTCAAGTGTTTTGTTTTTATCTGCCTCAAGTCCTCCCAACCTTAACTTGGATTAAAACCATAAAGAAGTCCATTTTTAAAGGCATGCAAAGAAAACAATACATCAAAACTGTTAATATACACCTCAAACAGAAAACATGCATATCTTCATTTGTCTTTCAACTCATTTATGTCAGCCTATATCTTACTGGCAAAAATTGCTTTCCAACTCTAGACAATCTAATTTGACTGTGATCTGGCACTTGAGTATGACGATGTTTCTTTGGTTAAAGTAAAAGATTTGCAAAATCAGTTCAGAAACTTTATTATCGGGGCAGAGCATCAGTGCATTTCTTGAACATTCATCACAAACAATGTGTGAGAGCTGGCGGAGAATGAATCATCCTAGATTACCTATCTAGTACTTGAGAGGCCTACCACAAAACAGCAGCAGCAGAGATTAACTTGCTGGAGTTCCCAGGAAATTTACAGAGGCTGTTCTGTGGAGAAATAGAAACCCCATTTGCCAGATCTTTACCTGTGAAAGGTATCTTAAATCAGAGGAAGCATGGACATGAAAATTCTGTGAGTGTGCCCCATAGGTCAAGGTAATCTTGATAATCTTTCCAACAATCTTCCTTTTCACTGGATGTTTTTAATATGTGAAAACGTACGTATATTCAAATGCAAAATAGTTTGACATGGGAACAAAAATCAAAAACTGATGTTACCATAAGAGATTTTTTTTTTACAGTTCTGGAAATATACTCAGACAGGGACCCTAAATCTCATGCTTTTTCCCAGAGAAGTGAACCGTGATCTGATCTCACACACACACACACACACCCCCTCTTTCTAGCCACCAATTTTTCTGCAGTCACTACTAGCAAGTTGATCTTTCTAGAAACTTTAATTAACTAACCACTGTGGCCTATAAGTTTATGTAGTGGAATTCTGAACTGATTTAAATGCCTGCTTTTCTCTATGCTGATCATTTTTCCTATTTCTACTTCAGTGACTTCCGTGGTAAGCATACTACATTGTGCTGTCTATTAAGACTTAGAACAGGGTATCCCAATCAAAACTGTATAATTTAATATGAAGCAGAGATGTCTATATAAAATGCATCTTCTTGATCCTTAAAAGGCATACTCGGAGAGCACTATTTACAAGCAATATGTAAAGGAAATAATTCCATTCTTCTTTGTTTTTTGATACCCAAATATAGATGCTTAACAGGCCTAAGTCAACCACTGTATTGGTCATGATGTAAGAGTCTGGTGAATTCTCATGGTCTGTCCACTAGAAGTAATTGTAAGAATCCGTCTTACTCCTCTCAGTTGTGTGCGCCTCTTTGTTACATTACCCTCCACGGTGGTTGCAGACTTTTTTCTTACTCTGAATCTTACATTGTTCATTTTCCTTTGTCATTAATACTAAGCTTTCCATTCAAAAAGAGAAAAGCAGCACTTTTGTCTGGATTTTCATTCTGCGGAACTTGTCATTTCCCTGAAGTGTGTTCATGCTTCTGTATCTACTATCTAAGAAGTATATTTTTCGGTTACAAATTTATAGATTATGAAAATATTTTGCTCCACTTAGCTGACTACATTCTTGCCACATTACTTAAATTTTAAACACTTAGATCAGTAAAACTGGGCATTGATTAGTCTTCTCCTTCACTTAAGAATGCTTGTTCCTGGGTGTGTTTCAAAGGACAGAAGTCTCCTAGCTATTTCAGAATCAGACTTGTGCCAAGTTGAATAGACACTTGCTGAGCTCTGAGAGTCTTGAGCTTGTCAAGAAACTCTTACAGGTTTAAAATTCTGAAGTTACCAGCAAAAGAAATGAGAGACTAAGTCTTGTAAAACTGAGAAGATTTCCAGGAAATACGAAATTCGTTATTCTCCCTTGAATTGAAAATTGATTGGATTTCTCTATAATAGCTTCAATATTGTCTCTGATTCTATTTCTGAAAATAATGATTTCCTATTTTTATAAAAAGAACCTCACAAAGAAACAAGTGAACCTAATATTTCTGTCTTTTGTTCAGTCACTAATGAGGGAGATTAGAAGTTAATTTACACCAGAAACCAAAGTCTAGACATGGTTGTACAATAAACATTACCAGCATCAGTAATCAGACCATGGGTTAACTTGACAGTCCTGGGCACTTACTTGTGTGTAATCCAGACTCCTGAATCCCAACTTCAAGAATGTTTTTATAATTTAAAACGTATGAGTGCTGCCACAACAAAGAACATACTAAATAACCTAGTGAAAGAGATAAGGGGTTCTGCTTTTTAGCCTATAAATATATTCATATGCAGACCTCTGTTCAAACCCATTATAATTTCAGAGATCTGAGGGAAAACATGTGTAAATGTTTTCTATGTCCATCATGACAGTTACCTCAGATTGCTTTGGAACTTGGTGGCCGGTAGTTTCTCTCTTTACCTATTCTGGTGCCAAGAAACTTTCTATAACTCCTCTTTACAGCTATTGTCTGCCTCATTCTCCAGACTATGTTTAATCTAGAATTATATAAAACTCACATGACCTGGTTTGTATATTTAGTTTGTAACATATGAAGTTGAATTCCCATTGTATGAGAGATGGGCTAGAGATACTGGAGGTAAAGATAAATAAAGATATATTGGAGGTAAAGATAAAGACACATGGGTAGCAATCATTAAATTCATTTGTTTAGGATATTTTACCAAGTTTAATTCAAACCACAGATGTTAAAAGATTATTTTGACATTTATAGATGGTCCAGGAAGGATGATAAAACATTTTTTACTTAAAATCTGGTATAATTCATAACTCAAAGACTTAGATATATGAGGGTCTATGTTTGTAATTTTGCCCAAGGCTATGCAAGTGCTAAATGTAAAACCGCCTTATATCTTAGTTACCTCAGTAAGAGTAGTGAGTCTGATGTTCTCTGTGTTCATAAAAGCAGAAAATTACCGCTAGCCTTTCCTGGAGGGGCCAGCTGACTCAGGGCCTCAAGCTTCTCATGGACTTAGTAGAATTTTGATTAGTGTCAATTGTGTAATGGTGATTAAACTCTCTTAATTCTGTATATTTCTGGTTCTGCAGAACAGCTTTTAGTACAACTGTCACCTTCCCTGACAACCGTGTAAGTAACTGAAAAAATAAGATTGCAACTAACATTTCTTTTTCCTGGAAAGATCCTGATAAATACCCTGATTTTCTGTCTTGATGTTGTCTCTTTCTCTACATTGGATTAATCTCAGAACTTTGAAGTTCTTTAAGTAGCCTGGCATCATTTACATTTATTTCAGGTTCAATGAACAAATGCACCTTCAGATTACTGCACCGTACTATGCCTGCTAATAACGACTATACATAGAACAAAGTATGATTTAACTTAAGTATTTTACTTCAAAGAGTAATGACAAATGCAGACTTTTACACCTCAGGGATAAGTAAAAGAAAGATTTAAATGAGGTATTTTCTATCAGAGGCTGAGTCTCATTTTCCAGCTTCTAATCCTGGAAACAGGCAAATAATCAATGAGATTTCCTTCTTTGTTCAAAGTTACTGGATCCTCCTGGGATATATTTGCATAGTTTTACTATCAAGCGAATTGCAGAACTAAGCCTTTTTTTTTTTTTTTTTTGAGAATGTCAATAGAGAAATAACTAACTTCTCATTGTGGAATAGCTTCAGGACTCTTCACCCAAATGTAATTTTCTGATTTGCTACCAAGAACAGCATCCCCAAATGAATACCCACTGAATAAAACCAGTAGTTAAAGATGTTTCCATTTTTTATTATTTCAGTTTTTAATATCGTTAAGAGACTGCAAGTTTTTTTTTCTTTGAAACGATTACCCTGTTCTGATGATTGAAATGACTTGCACTTCAGCTTTTACTCTTGTGAATATTCTATGGAGACAGAGGAAGGCACTTACTGTCGATGTCTTACTGCTCAATTATGAAGCACAGAAAATGTTCCTTTGTGAGTATTGCAAGAACAAAGTGGGCTCATATATAATAAATAAGGAAACAAGCCCTACTCCTGTTGGTAGAACTCACATACCAAAGAGAAATCATAGCTTTATTTTTTTCCTTGGAGAGAATGTGAGCTTTTCGTTAACCAGCTTTGAAAGTGAGAAAAACCTATATTGGTACTAAAACCCTGATAGATGTATCACTTTCCAAAATAAAGCTTAAATTAACAATTACGTTCACTGAAGAATCATTATGAAACAGATGAGAGAAAAAAATATTTAAAGATGAATTCACATCTCACTTTATTTAATTACAATAAACCATATCACAAATACGACCAGACTTTCAACATCAGAGTGATTATCTTTTAAAATTGGAAATTCTGCTTTGTAAGCTACCGAGGAGAAAGTTCTGGAGTAGTTGAATGAGTTCTTTCCATGAACCTCATATAAAGTCTTATTTATTACCTTATTATTACCTGTTCGGCCTGAAGCAACCTCAAAGAGAACAATTTCAGCTGATTTTTTTTCTCCTATCATGCTCAAATAGATAATAAAAGTCTTTTTCAGTCATGCAAATTACAGGAGACCTGCAAGTTTTTTGACCTGAACAAAATTATACCTGGCCTAAAATGAATAATTAGCTCAAAAAGTTAACCATTACGGCTGACATAATAACTCGGGATTCTTTATTCAGTTTATCATTTTCTTTGCTGACACTTCCATCAGTATTCTAATAGTAAGTTCAAATTGTTATGCTGATTAATCAGCATTTTTCTTCATAGTCCTTGTCAGGATCATGTTTACTTTTTGTTTGTTTACTATTGACTCCCCATCAGATAAATTTTAAGCTCAGTGTCTTCCTATTCATACCAAAATCATGGCCCTTGGCAAAATGCCTGGCAGTGGTATATTGCAGGGAGTAAACAAATAGGCTTGGTAAAACTTGAGCCACAGTAATATTTTCCTTAATTTTCAACACTTTGATTATTCTCAGATTTATAGCTATGCTTCACTTGGAGGATGAATCCAGAGATGATTTTGTGACACTATTGCTAGATCTTACGCTTCTTTGTCTGAGTATTGCCAATGGGTTGTTTGAAGGCTTAGGCTTTCTATGAGGGGACACTCACCCTGGCATTGCATGATGAGACTGCATGGAGAGCATGGGTTTATCCTACTTAACAAGACAGTATCTCCTTTTGTATGGATGAAAGCAGATGAAGCACTAGAAATGTTTATTTCTTAGAGTTTGGAAGAATGGGAACTTCGAGTTTTTCACTTATGAACTAAAGCTTTCGTATTCCACACAGATGAAGCATAAATGACGTTAATCAGTGATGACAGCACATCTCCAGCCACTGGGAGGATGTGCTACAGAAGGAGGAATTTGCTCTGACTCTTGTGATACACCACTCTACTCAGTTATCTCATCCATAGCTCATCTATTCTTTTAGATAAACTCAACTTTCTCCCTGGATCGGACTAGATTGTTAAAAAAAAAAAAACGATCTGGATTTCGCCATTTGAGTCTTTCACCTAATTGCTTTTGTCAGATTGAGTTCTGTTTTTATGCTACCAGCTGACACTGAAGGATGTGAAAAACAGCAAATACTGTAAAAACTAGTAATTAGATCTATGTGGAGATGTTATTGAGAATATCCTGCAGTTTGTCATACAATGTCTTTTTCTTCTGAAGGACTTCTTAAAAAATTTTTCTGAGACATTTTAGAGAATGCTCATTCATAATAGCTATTTGCTTTTTTTTTTTCTTTTCTTTTAGAACGTGGCAGCTGACTGCCTTTTTCTCTCTATTTTTCCATCTAGAAGGCTTCTGGCCCTCCTAGATGGAATTGTGTGTAGGAAAAAGAGGATGTATTCCTATTTGCCGGCTTGGCCCAGACCCTATCATATTCCTCTTTTCCCTTGATTTCCTCAACTGTTCATCCCATTTTTTTTAAACCATCCTTATTTTATTATAAACCATCCCATGTCCTTTGCTGCAGGAGAGATCTGTGTAGATCTCTTCGTGACATACTCTTAACGTTTAAAGTAATAATTCCACTTGTGGGATAAAGTCGAACTAACTATACAGCATATAAGATCCTCCGCAGACTTGCCATCTCAGTCTTATCTCTCATGTTGATCATTCCCATTCTACTTCATCCTCACCTCTTATCCCAGCACCCTCTGTTCAAAGACAGTATATTTAAAGTTCCTCCAAAAGCCCACGCTGTTCCATGACTTTGTGCTTGATTCACATGTCTATGCTATCTTGAATGCTATTGCCATCCTTCCCTTGGTCTTTGTACCTCCCACCCCTCCGTCAGATAGTGCTGACACCTCCTGTGTTCCTCTAATGTATGGTATATTGATCTCTATCTTATAATTAATACAGATACTTTGACAACATTTTTTCTACCAGATCTCTCTACCACTAGACTATAAACTCTTTGAAGGCAGAGATTACATTCTTGTGTGTTTCAAAATCAAGAAACTTTGCATATTTCCTGGCATATTATGCATATACAGTATGTTTGTGATACATATACTAGGTGAATTAATGAATATATGAATATATTATTAAATACTGCAAAGTCTATGTTAAGCATTACAGCTTTACTAAAATGAAGCCAGAGAGAGAGCAGGTGAATGATTTCCCATGCTGTGCTCCTTTTTTAAATCTAAGGAATATACTAGATGAAAATAATGAGAACAATGAATGCTGCTAAAATATACTAATGTCATATATTGAAAGAACAAATTTATCTGCCTAATTTCCGAATTTAAAACATGAAATTAAAAATTACACTATATGCACAAATATATATATGTAGGAGTGTTCAGTTTTTGTAAAGATGCCAAAATTCATGTGAATATTCATGTAAATTCATACTCATGTTAATAAGGTGGTTTTGATTTCTTGGGGATTTACCACCATCATATTTGAAATTTTTAGTTTGAAATAATTGATAGGAATGATGCTTTGACCCATATGTTACTGAACAAAAATTGAGAGCTGTGAATCCAAGTTAAACATTTGGGGTAAAGTCAAATTTTCAGTAGAAATAAGTGATATGTATAAGTTAACCTAAAGTTTTCATTTTGTAGATAATTTTATATTTATTCTGATTTTCAGAGCTTTCCCGTACTTCTATTTTCAGATATAAATGAGTAGATGAGACCATCAAAAGTACTTTTTCAAGAAAATTTTATTTTAAAAGCATTCCAGAAAGGCACTAAAATGAAAAGAATACTACTAAATGCTGAAAAACACAAGCAATTACCGTTTATTGGAATTTATACTTTTGTTCTATTAAATGTGATTTTTTAAACTTTCAACATTCATAGTTTTCAGACTCTTAGTACAACCAACACTGTAGATAACAGCTCTTTAATCATGGTTTATTAGATTATATAATCTTACACATTCTATATTAAGAGATCTGATTATGAATCACTTTAGTTTAACCTCCTTCATTAATATTAATTAATTCCCAGAGAATTTAAGAAACTGGCCAGATCTTATAGATTTTATGGTTTTGGAAAAAAACTAAATTCCTAGCCATGGATATGCCTTTTGTTCATATGATAGTATATTAATCTAGTCTTTATTCATATAGTAGAATATTAAAACTGCATCACATGTATAAATCACATTATTAATACATATTTTATTGGGACCATAAGAGGGAAAAAAGTGCTGTTCCCACTAATACAGGATTTATAGAATTGACAATCCATATTAATATATGAAAAGTATATATGTATTCTCCTTATTTTGTCAGGATTAATGTTGTTGAATCTTTCTTTTTACCTTTTCTTTGAAAATTGAAAAATCCATGAAATGTGATTAAAACTGTCAGTAACTATTAAGCACACAGATATTTAAAGCTGGAAACCAATTACATAGACTAGTTTCCCAGTATTGGTGGTGACCTCATGTTTCCAAGTATATTTTTCTTTAATTCTTTAGACTTGGTAGAGCCACTGCCAGAAGGAAATGAGTGTGAAATTCATAGTTTTAAACTTTGCGTTTAAAATACCATTTTTAGTAAGAAGTAAAATTTTCTGTTCATAGATGAAAGGATCTTATATGTAGAAATCTCTAAGGATTTGGTAAAAAAAAACTACTAGTACTAATAAAGAAAACAAAGATGCAGGACACAAAATCAACACACAAAATTCAGTTACATTGCTATATACTAATACTTTTCCCTTTGGATTATTCATTAAGAAAGTAATTACATTTACAATCACATGAGAAAAAAATACTTAGGAATAAACATAACTAAGTTGCTAAAAGGCCTGTACACTGAAAACTATAAAAAAATTGCTGAAAGAAGACAATAAATGAAAAGACAGCCTTTGTGCATAGACTGAAGGCTTAATATTGTTAAGATGTTGATATTACCTGAAGTGATCTACAGACTCAGTGTACTCCTTATCAAATTTCCAGTGGCAATTTGTGCATAAATTTCATCCTCAAATTCATTTGGAATCTCAAGAGACCAAAATAGCAAAATAGTTTTGAAAATGAACAACAAACTTGGAGGACTCAAACCTTCTGATTTCAAAACAAGCTACAGAACAACAGTAATCAGAACAGTATGGTTCTGGCATAAAGAGAGACAAATAGACCAAAGAAATATAATAGAGAGCCCAGAAACGAACTCACATTTATATGGTCAAATGATTTCAACAAAGGTGCCAAGATCGCTTAACAGGGAAAGGACAATCTCTTATAAAAAAAAAAATCTTATTTGGGAAACTGGACCACCACTCAAAAGAATGAAGATAGACTGTTATACCATAAACAGAAGTTAACTCAAGTTGACCTAAGACCTAAATGTAAGACCTAAAACTATTAAACTCTTAGGAGAAAGCATAGGGGAAAATTTTTCTGACATTAGACTTGGCAGTGATTTCATGGAAACACAGGAAAAAATAAAACATAGACAAATGGGACTGTATCAAACTTAAAGTCATTTATGCTTCAAAGAATATAATAAATAGAAAAGACAATCTATGGAATGGGATAAAATACTTGCAAATCATGTATCTGAGTAGTTAATACCCAGAATATATAAAGAATTATAACTAAAGGAAAAATCAAATAACTGAATTAAAAATGCGCAAAGGGCTTGCATAGGCATTTCTCCAAAGATGATACACTAATGGCCAACAAGCATATGAAAAGATGCTCAACATTACTAAAAATCACAGTAATATATCACTTCACACCCTTTAGGTTGACTAGGTACTATCAAACAGAAAATAGCAAGTGTTGGCAAGAATGTGGATGAATTAGAACCCTGTGGATAATTGGCAGTACTGTAAAATGGTGCAACTGCTGTGGAAAATAGTATGGCGGTTCCTGAAAACATTAAAATTAGAACTATTTATGATCCAGCAATCCCAGTTCTGGGTATATATCCAGTAGAATCTTTGACATCTGGGTTCTCAAGAGAGATTTGTATTCCCATATTGACAGCAGGACCATTCAGAGTTGCTAAGAGGTGGAAGCAACTCAGATGCCCATTGATGGATGAATGAATAAACAGAATGTGGTATATACACACAGTGGAATATTATTCAGCCTTAAAAATGAGAAATACTATCACATGCTATAGCAGGATGAACTTTGAGATGCTACTGTAAGTGAAACAAGCTAGTCACAAAAAGACAGAGTATATAATTCTTTGAAGCAGAAAGTACAGTAGTGATTACCAGAGGCTGAAGAGGAAGGGGGAGAGTTGTTCATTGGATAGAGTTTCAGATTTATAAGATAAAGTTCGTGAGCTCCATTCCATAACAATGTGAATATATGTAACACCACTGAACTGTGCACTAAAAGTAGATACAATGGTAGATATTTCCACCATGATTTAAAAAATAAATTTGTATATTTAAACCCTCAACACAACTCTACCCTTAGTTCAAAATTACTAAGGTATCTTGAAACATCCAATAATTAATATGAAATGAAAATAAAACTTTACTCTCTGTATATATACATTGTAGGGTAAAATATATGGTACAAAGCTTAACATCTGAAGGAAATTAAAATAGGAAAGAAATACGTGAATTGTATATTTGAAATCAAATACATTGAGGTTCCAACAGTCTACTACACTATGTTTTAGTTGCTTAGGAAAATCACAGTTTGTAGCCGCCTTATTTCACATGCAAAATAGGAATGGCTAATAATCTGGAAATATGATGAAACTATATATAAAAATAACATGAAAAGCATAGCAAAGTAATTTAATTTTATACACACAGCACACAACATTTTAAAATCAGCATCAGGTACATGAAATAGAAATGGAAAAACAGGTAGCAAATTTGTTGAAAACCAGACTGTATCACATTTACCAAGAAAAAATATTTATAAATCCCTATTTCAAACTTCAAATTTCATGTAGTTTCAGCTTCTTCAGAAGTAATTAGATATTAGTTGTTTAAGAATTAACAGGCTTTTAAAAATAATTCACCTTAATTTTCTTTCAGAGAAGGATTTTATAACAGGGGCTCTAAAACAGTGAACTCTGAAAACAATCTAGACAATGAAAGAAAATTAAAAATAAAGTGTGCTGCTTAAAACCACACTTTCTCTGATCATTCTACCTTTTCAGTGCTTATCGGCAAGGATCAGATTTCATTTAACGGCACTCAGAACCTCTCACATTCCACCCATTTAAAAAACTTTCCCAATTGCAAATAGATCTAATGCTAAATCTGTGCTGTAAAATTTATTTTAATAAAAGCCAAACCTTTAATAGAAAGTCCACAATGGGGGTCATTGCTTCTAAGAAAATCTTTTGTATTTTTAATCTCCCAATGTGCGTTCCCTGTTAGATGACACAGTTAGTACTAATACTTATCAGTAAATTGAATTGCCTTATGTTCATCCAGTTTTCCTGTATCTTTGTTCACTTACTTTCTATAGGACAAAAATAATCTTTGAAACTAGGGAAGTTCACACCGCATTTTTGTTTATCTTTGATTTCTTCCTTTTAGAGGAAAGCGTATCCTCAGGTTCTTAGTTACTTAGAAAGTTGTGTAGGGAAAGGAATTGATGTTGTAAGAAAATAAACCTGGACACCAGAGTAAAGGTTGCAGAAGAACTCTCACATCCTAGAGCTTATTCTTTCACTTGGTCCCAGAATGCAAATTTTAGGAATGCAAACTCTCCTCTTGATTAATCAGTTATTCCCTCAAGAAATATTTAAAGCAATCTTTTACCTCCGTTACCAAGTCATTAGAGGGAATTTATAATCCCCAAGCCTTTAGATAATAAGCCACAGGCCACTTAAAGGTACTACTGAGGGCAGAAGTTTGGCAACAGAATATCATCACAGATGGTAAGTGGAGTTTCCACTGTTGACTGCATCCCAGATACAGAGATAAAGTCTCTCTCAAATTTGTCTCCATGTCTTTTACACTATTTTTTTCCTGCAAAGTTCATTTTGTTCTGCAGCATTTTAAGTTTGAGTTTCTGAAGAAATTGATACTTTCTAATTTTCTTGTGGTGGGGGGGGAGAAGTGATAGATGGCTTTGTAAATGAAGACTCACGCTGCTATTGTCTGCAGTTCGTAGTAGTCATGTTAGATTAACCAGCATTGTGTTGTTGGCTCCTTATTAATTATGATGCTTCCTGCTACCATGCTGATTCTTTTTTTCTGATGCCTTCACTATGGAAAGCACAGCTTCTTTCAAAGAAGCCCATCACAATGCAAGCAGCTCATTAACTTCAGCCTTCCTCCCAGTTTCTGGTGACAAGCCGAAGAAACTTCCTGAACTAACTTTAGAAAGAGATAATAAAGTTTTATTTCCCTTTCACAGCATTTCAAGGGCAGTTTATCATGTTCTTTTCTTCCAGACAGAATTTTGAACAGAAGCAGAGGGACTCAGAACTTTATTTTTTAATATTCTGGATGTCACTAAACTAGAAGTTACTGTAGATGACAACTTGCATTTGGTAGTTTCCATGTTTTGCCTCAAAAAAATGTGGATATATCTTTGTGTATATTTGCTCCAGAGAATAATAATTGAAATTCCCATGACTGTTGTTCCAGATTCAGGTTCTATGACTGTTTCGTTAGCTTTCTTTTGTTTTTGTTTGCTAGCAAACAGGAGAGTATTTGCTAGTGTGAAACCCTTCAAGTATGAATACTCAGATTTCTCAAATTCCAAAATTCTATTGTTAGATGTTCTTTTCTTTGGTTTGTCTCTCCATGCATTTTTTAATACTAAATATTTTTGGAAGGAGGTACATATCTAGGTGATTTAGTGAATATATATGATTCAGTCTTAGTAGGCTGTGCTACACTATAGTAGACAGGCCTCCAAATCTCTGGCTAAACACACACACAAAAAGTGTTTCTCTCTCTTTTTACAAGTCTGATGTGGGTTGGCAGAGGGCCTCCAAATTTCTGGCTAAACACACACACACAAAATGTGTTTCTCTCTCTTGCTACAAGTCTGATGTGGGTTGGCAGAGGGCTTTAGCCATCATAGTCATTGAGGGGATGGAGGTTGAAGGAAACTTCATCTCCTCACATGTTTTCCATGACTGCTGGAGCAGGAAAACGAAAGACATTGGATTGAACACTCCAAGGAGTGGCACACAAAACTACTCACAATTGGTCAGCCAAAGTGAGTCCCGTGACCACTTATGACTTCAAAATGGTGGGAAGGTACAGTCCTATCCAAAAGGAGAAGGAACAGATCCTTTGTGAATAGCCCCAGTGATCAATAGCACACTGTTGTACATTAATTTCTTACACCACATTCTGGCTAACGGCTAGTGTGGTGAGGACTGGAGATTGGTACGTGAGGGGTGAAAGAAAAATATGCTTTTGGAGCATAAAAGTCAAACGGAGGAGGCATTGAGGAAATGGGAGGCTAGGCACCTATCTCAGTGACAGGGGTTAGGCAGAAGCAATGTCCCTGCTCACCAATCTTTGGTGTTCATCTTTGGTGTTCTTCACTAAAAATGGTAATTTTCAACCTAAGTAAATAACTGAATAAAAAAATGAAACGCACTGTTTCAGTAAAATATATGAACTATCAGTATATAATGCATGCTGTTTATGAGGGTTTTTAAACCATATCTTTGAGAAAAACACTATAAAGTGTTGATGATGAAATGGTTGGAACTCCTGACCTACGGTATAAGATTTATAGTTCCCTAGAAACAAGGGCTGTGTCTTGCATTGCTGTCTCCAGTTGCTAAGGTACAGCTGACAGTATTGTGGAACATAAAAAGGATAATGTGGGAACTAAATGGCCTAAGTTAGAGTCCTTGCCTACTTATTTGCTTTTAACTGTGAGCGAGTAGCTATTGCCTCTGCCTGCTTATGTGTCCATCTCTTCTCTTACCAGTGTTACAATTTCCTACCCTCACCTCTTGGATAACCTGAAACATTTATTCAGTCCATGTAGTTCCATTGGGCTTCCATCTTCTGGCCTGTAGGGTAACACGTATCTTACCATAACCCATCCCTACAGTCACAGTGATTGTTTCAAAAAGGGGTACACGTTCAACATTTTCCATGTGAGATTTTCTTTCCTAATAATGCAAAGAAAGCTCCATTTTTGTCAATCTTTCAACATATTGGAAGAATATGTTGAAAATCTAGAGTTTAGAGTTTAGCTGCTATATTGCCCCAAAAAAGAGGGGACACCTGTCTGAGAAAGGAGACAACACAGAAAAACTGTGAATTGAATGATAAGAGACACAGAGACAGAATATATGAATAATAAGTAGACTAAAGTGATTGAATCCTGCATGATTTGACCTTGCACTTTCAATGAGAGGACACAATTTGTGTCCTTTTCATTAAATCTAGTTAGAGTTAGGGGTTTTGGAACACCAAGCGTCATGACCAAAAAAAAAAAACCTTCATGAAGTATTGCCATAATATGTAGATTTTCTAAAATAACTACAAATCCTTAAAAGTGCTGTATGCAGCAGGTTTGTGGACAAAGATTATAAATCCAGTCTGTAGAAATGTTGGGGTTGTGATGTCTGTGGTACACTTCAGAAGAAATAAACATTTGAGCTGGACATTCTTGTCTGGAGACCAGGAAATATGTCCTGGAGGGAGATACAGATTTGGGAGTCATTGTCAGAGAAATGGTAATCAAAGCCAAGGTGATAAATAAAAGTACTCTTGTCAGTCTGTGTATATTAAAAGGAAAAGAAGGTGAATTCTGTATATTTTAAATTTGATAGAATATAAACCACAGCAGGGCCCAGGGCAAAGGTATGTTTTGATCTAAGGTGGGCAAGGAAATGCAGTGACCAATTTATGTATAACCCAGACCTGATGCGAGTTGCTAAGGAACTTACCGTTTATCATTTAGGCAAATAAATGGGAGTCAATGAAGGGTTTCAAGCAGGAGACAGAATAGCGTTTCAACTTTTATTAAGATCACTCTTGTGGAAGATGAGAAGATGGATTGTAAGTGGAAATGAATGATGTCAGAGATACTAATCGATTATTCCAATTCTTTAAGCAAAAGATAATGAGGACCTAAATTAAGGCAATGGCAATGAGAATTAAGATAAGGATGGAAGGAGATTTAGGAGCAAGAATCGTATGCTGTTAAAGCTATTTAAGGGCTGAAGGAGAGAAGGAATTTTAGTATGAGAGTTTTGATCAGAAAAATGGGGAGAGTATGGTTAACAATTCAATTAAGAGAAGCAATTCAAAATGAGTAAGTTTTGAAGCAAAATTCAGCTTTGAGCAAGGTGACATTAAGATCCAAAACCAAGAGAAAAATTTAGTTAATTTGTCAACAAGTAGGTGGCAAAACCCATGACAAGAATGAAAAAGCCTAAGAGGTGTCATAAGAAAACAAAACTCGAAGGCTGGAGCCCTGGAAACAGCAGACTCTGAAAAGACTTCAAGAACGAAAGACTGACAGCAGAAGGTGAAACAAAAGAATTGGGATACCCTCCCCAAAAAAGGAAGAATATCAAGTATAAGATAGTGGCTTGTTGGCTGCTTTCTAAGTCCTATGTAAGACACAAATTGGGAAAAATCTGAGGAACCAAGCGCTAACTAATAATTCAGGCTGTCTTCAGGGTTACATTCTCAAGTACAATTTACTCACTGTTCATGTCAATTTCTTTACAATTTTAAGTCTATGTGTCAATAAGAAAGGACTATACTTTTATAAATGAAGTTTCCTATCACGTTCTTTAAGATACTGCTCAAGCTGTAAATACTCTTGAAACCCCCTTCCCTTACTTCTGTTCATTTGATGTTAAACGTCTCATTCTCTGGGTTCTTACAACCCTCTGTGTATACCTTTTTCATACCTAAAACTCTTGATTTTAATTATTAGTTGTATTTACTTACCTAACTATGAAGTCTTAAGGATAGGATTTCTTTTCTTTCTCCATATACTCAAAACACTAAGCTCCTGCCCTAGTTCAGAAGAATGTTTATTGAATGTGTCCCCCTAATATCGACCATTCCCTTTTCTGAGTATAGTCTCCAGTAACCTACCAGGTAGTTGGAAGGCTTAATTTTCCTATTTCTCTTACGTATTTGCCCTCTGATGCTTTTCATGTCATAAATCGTCCCCACCGTGATTAAGGCTACTAGTCTTCATGTTGTGGACCATTGAATAGGTCAACACCCTTTCTTCCATTGAGCCCTGAGGAAAGTTGGATTGAATAGAAGCAAGTCATTGTATCTGTTAACTTTCACAAGACCAATGATGAAACTGCAATTCAAATGTAAAACTCACTAATATGTAGAACTACAGTATAAGAGGAAGTAAGTGGAAATTCTAGTTAAACTTTTCCTAGTACATAAAAAAGTAGGAAATTTAAGACAAGGACCTTCCCAAGAAGAATGGACCTTATGGATTCTGTATTTCTTAGGTCTGCATGCCTTTTCTTATGTACCTACCTCTTTAAATTTCTTTGTACAGTAGAACACTTTCTTTGTGAAAATGTCTACTTGGTTCACAGGAAAATATCTTGGGTTTTTCCTGAATCTGCTTTCCAAGCCAACACCTGAAATTCAGCTGGGTGGGCAGTGGTGTGTCCTTGTACTCATCTCTCACATTCCAAGGAGATGTTAGTCTATGAACAAGCAGAAAAATAGGATCTCAGATTTTTGTTCAGTTTTTCTACCACTGAGTGTCATGAGTCACTGACTTCTTTACCTGGCAAATAATTTACTCTCTCCAAATTTATTGTACTATTTTACTCTAAGACATCACAAACTCATTTCATTTTTTAAGAAAGGATATTCTTCACATTAACAAAACTCTGGATATGCCATTATAGAACAAGGAATATGAATAGCTTCTTACCTGGGACTGGATAAACACTTAATGCTTACTGTATTTGTTGTCTAGTTCACCATTAAATTCGAAATTACTTTGATTCTGAATCTTAAAATGATACAGAGACAGTTTGCCAAATATGACCACTGAGAACAGATCTTGTTACTATTACATCTTATCACATTAAATTCTTGCATACCTATATCCACTGTTTTAATAGTTATATGTGATATTGGCACATCTATAACTTATTTAGACGTAAAAGTTCTGTCTCTAATAAAACTGGATTAGTACCTTATAGAGAATGATTTAATGGAAGGGGACATGATTACACATGCAAACACACTTGCCTACTGGGATTAGATATTTAAAAAGATGAGGCAGCTGTAATTGTTTGCATGCTAATTTACCATGAAACGTTTTCTCAGCCCTAAGGACACAAAAGCTTTATGTTTAATGTTTTAGTCCAGTGTAACAGATAATTTCAAAATCATTAAGACCAAAAAGTGCTTTTTTTTTAACTTCAGTAACTTCATATTTATTACTACTATCATTGCATCAACTTTTAATTATAAAACAGAAACCTAGGATTTATCCTTGATTCTTTGCTTTCCTTTCCACCTGTGTCTACAATTATATCCAGTTTATTTTACTTTTGTAATGTCTCTAAAATTGATAACCACTTTCATCATCACTGATGTTACTTAATTTTGTGTCCTTATTAATGATCCCTAAATTATGACATACTATTACCCTTTGTTTCTGATCTTAGACATTTCAAGGCATTTTTTCATACAGCAACGTATTATTATTCTCTCATAAATCCTTTAATGGCTTACTATTGCCTTATGAATAAAATCCAAATTCTTTCATTATCTGGTTCCTTCTAAATTCTCCAGATCCTTCTGTAGCAATCCTTTAGTCCTCAACTTTGACCTTGTTCTCCAGCCATACCCAACCACATGTAGTGGTCATGCTCCTGTTTTTTTATGTGATTCCCTTTAGTTGACTCAGGCTCCTCCCTCCTCCATACTTGCCTAACTGTTTCTCAATCTTCAAAACGCTTCAGCATCATCCTTACTAAGAACCTGTATCAACCTTCTTCTTGGTCCTTCCCCGATATACTGCATTGCCCTGTGTCGTAGTTCTTTCACTGATAATTATAATATCTATTTACTCTTCTGCCTAAGCAATAGAAACTTTAGAACACTACTGTCATGTCCTATGCCACTGTATATCCACAGATTTGTCAGAGAAGTGAGTATTCAAAAACACTTAGGCAAGTATTCATGAGTTAAAGAATGAATACTTAAAGCACTTTTTAAACAATTTTTTAATAATTGCTAAGACAGGACAACATTTCTCTTAACCAACTTAAATATCCTTTCACACTGGAAGATTTCTATGAAGATCTTTAAGGAAAAGAGAGTAGATAAAATTTCCCTAATCTTATCACGCTTCCTAATACATCTGTATATCATTCTGAATTCACCTTTCCGTATCTTACGGAAGTTTAAACTTTGTCCAAGAATTCTATAAATTGCTAGAGGGGGCTGTGTTCTTTTAACTATCTCAAGTTCAAATGCCTCCTTCTGCCTTAAAAGATTGATGTATCACATCTCAGTCTTCAGAGTTGTGTCTTTGTTTCGTTCTTTGTCACCCCAGGTGGAAAATTTAAGCTTTATCTCAATTTCTTAAAAAGTTCAGACTTACAGTGCTTTTGTGAACAGAATAGACTTGAGTGAAGTTATTTTACTTATGGGAGCTGATGGAGAAGAGGGGTCATAAGAAGGTTTAAAAAATTACCAATGCAAACAGTAAACAAGCCTCTTTTATGAGTTCCTTCAGCCAGCCCTCCACTATATAAATATTTATTCCTCAGTTCATTTCACTCTAAATTGTTAGGCAATCTTCCTGCCATTTTGCTAACTCATTTCTTCTGTCTCCTCTAGTCTGTAAATTACACAGGAACTCAAATTCTTTCCTTTGCATTTTGCAGAATAATTAATCTTTCCCTAGTCCCTACTGCTAAACTGTTTCCAAAACACCCTTTTGCATGTTAAAATCTATTGAAAAGTTCAGTAGAAGATTGAGAATTTGTTTTAAAAAACCTACCCTTGAATTAACCAAGTTTCAGTGTTAAAAAAAAAAAAAAAACTACCCTAGGTATGCTAGGCAGAGAGGGATTTAATACAGGAGATTAGGTTCTTAGACAGTCATTTGAAAGAATGGGGAAATTGGTCCTACTCTCAGCCTCAGGAATGTTGGAGGACTCGACAGCTAGTTGACGAGGGAAACTACATTTCCTTAAGCTTCCAAACTACAACCATATCCATAACAATATATTGTTACTTTTAGTTAGGAATTGTGTCACCAAATAAAAACATTCACCATTTCCCCTAAATGGGCTACATAAAGTTCCAGTAATCAATTGATTCATTTCTGGGTGATGTCCATCCATCCTCTATTCAGTCACAATAATGCTTTTATATCCTGTTACTTCTGAATAAATTAATTTAACAACCATACACATAAGAGTGTATAAAGCCCATGGAGGGGGAGGGAGAAATTGTTAAATATTTAAATATTGGAAGGAGGGAAACAGATCAAGGAAGAAAACAGCAAGAAACAAAACATTGCTCTCAGTAAGTCTTCAGCTTTGACGTGGTCTTGAGGTCATAGCAGAATTGCCATATGTAACACTCATCTTCTACCCCGTTATTCCCTACACTTGCATCTAGACCCTCAAATGAGAATTGCTCAAAAGATACACAAGATACTCCTTTCTCTGTTCACATAAAATGGTATTTTTTCTCTGATAATTAGAAGCAATTATCCCACCTTGACACTACTACTTAATAAAATCTGTGGATTCAGAAGAATAAGGAAGTCCAAAAGACCAAATAGAATAATTGTAATCTCTTTGGAATCACTCTGACTTTGAGCACTGAGGCCCCTAGTGCAGAAAACCTCTAAATCACAGACAGAAAGCACCTTGTGAGTGGATTATTAGGTGTCATAGTGCAGGGGGACTCTGTAGATCTTAGGGGAATGTGGCTACTTACCTACCCCGCCTACTGTTATTGATAGAATCATTCTGATGTTTCCTGCTGAAATACCTACTACAAAAATCAAATGTGTGCTTCACCTGGTAGTTAAGCTCCATTTGTCTTCTGACATTCTAGAGTCTGTAGTGCCCACTGAAGTAGAGATGCATATTTCAGTGGTAGCATCATTTGCCCTCATCCCTGGTGGTAGAGGATAAACACTATGGTGCTACTCAAGGATGCTGGTAAACCCCTTGTAAGTTTATTTTGTAGTGTATTGGCAAAATAAATGTCCTCCTTACTTTCTCGAGAAATAAGTAGGTGATAGAAGGTTGGGTTGCATAATTACCTGGCTAAATCTTTGGACTCCTTCATCCATATTAAACATATGAACTTTTAGGATCTCAAATTCATTTATTATAGGCTATACTTAGGTTTATTATTTTTTTATTTTTATTTTGCTTTTATTGAAGTATAGTTGCTGTACAATATTATGTTATAGGTGTACAATTTGATTCAGTTTTTAAAGGTTATACTCGACTTATAGCTATTAGAAAATAATTGACAATATTCTCCATGTTGTATGATATGTCCTTATAGTATATTTTATATATAATAGTTTATACCTCTTTAATATCCTACCACTCTAGTGCCCCTCTCCTTCCCCACCGCACATTGCTAACTGCCAGTTTGTTCTGTCTGTGAGTCTGCTACATTTTTGTGTTACTCGCTAGTTGGTTGTATTTTTTTAGATTCCATATATAAGTAATATCATACAGATACCTAGGAGTGGAATTGCTGGGTCATATACTAGTTCTGTTTTCATTTTTTTGAGAAAACTCTGTACTATTTTTCCACAGTGATTGTACCAATTTAAATTCCCACCAATGGTGTATGAAGATTTCCTTTTCTTCACATCCTTGATAACATTTGTTATTTGTGTTCTTTCTCATAACCATTCTTATAGGCCATGGTTTGGTTGATATGTGACTTTAAGTTGCTCTAGCCACGTATTTAAATCTTGATATTCTGGTAATCTCACCCTTATAGATACAGTAGACTAAACCCAACACTATGTTCCTATTTTCCTAGTGCATCATTCTCAGAATCTATTCCTACACATGTTTTTTCAGCATTCTGCTAATGTATTATGATCTTGTAACAACTCTTAGGACGTTTAAGCCATTGCTTCTTTCTTCATACTAATATCTGATTTTAGTTAAATGTGAAAGAAATCAGAGATAGTACAGAAGGAATATGGAGGAAAATGGCATTTGTTTACAAGCTAGTTACGTCAGGTATAATAATTTGGGGACCTTTAGACAAGTCAGGCTCAGCCTCTAAAGATGGGGGCATGAGTGAGAGGCTGCTTCTGCCTATAAGAGAATTCATTGGTTTTGAAATACCAGACTGTATATATTTATCTGAATTTATCTAGTGTTTCATTTTATTTCTCAGTGCTTCTGTCATTGCTAGTTCATACATGAAATTTCACATAAGAAACTTTAAAAGAATATGACGTAAACTCATGTCTGACTTCCAGCTATAATATCTGCTTCAGTGACTACAGAGATAGATCAGTACAGTCATAGTAGCTCCTTGGCCCTCTGTGTATTTCTCAAGCCAAGAATTTAAACCCCAGTCAGGACATTTTCTTTATTTAGGTTTCCAGTGCAGTCAAAAGTTGCCCATCCCACAGTATGTGTCATGAGCATTCCTACTCTAATGATCTCTAGCAGCAGCCACTTGGCTCACCAATGCTTTGTCTTTAATAGGCACTTCATTCCAGATGACCATGTAAGATAATTTAAGAAACTTACTAGATAACTTAAGCTGTGGACTTTGAGTACAGTGTACCATTTTCCCTCAAAAAGCAACCAAACGCTTACCTGCTGCTAGAAAACATCTAGTATCAAGTATTGAATCAGTCAGGTTTTAGTAAAGTAAACAGAAATCACTTAATGTGTTTTAAACGGGACATAGATTTAACACAGGACTTGTGTATAAGCAAACTTATTAGAAGGGCTGGAAAAGTGAGCTCTAGCCTGAGTTTCACACTATCTACCATGACTCTTTGTAAGGCTGTTAGGTATTTTAAGAACAAGGTTTCTCTCCCCCAAGAGTTGCATATTTTAACATTTCCAAAATTGTGACACATCATTTCTAAAAGATTATTAAATTGATGATGTCTTAGAGTCATGGAAATGTAGCATTTATCGTCTGGTCATCACTTAATTTCCATTTTGTTCTAAACAAGGCTCTCTTAAGTGGAATTCATCTTGGTTTCTTCAGTAGCCATCTTGGTTAACTCCTCCATCACATGCACAGACTTTATCCTCTCTGTCTTAAATGACCCATTTCCTTAGACTTTTTCCTTTTAGCGTCTTACCAGACTCTTTCCATTTTTATATAAATGTTGAAATTAAAAAATAAGTATTGAAATATTCACCAATTACAGGGAGAGTTTCATTTTAATGTTAATGAAAGCATAAAATTAAATTTTAATTATGAAATATCAGGTGACCTTTGTTTATCTTTGGAGTCACATCCCATGAAAGGTTTCCTTCTCTAAATATACACAAAGAAGCCATGTAAATCTCATTATTTTAGACTTTAGGATTTTCAGTTGTATTGTGAATTTCTGTTACAGATGTTGTTATTTTAATGGCTATTTCTAAGTAAAATGGCATGGCAATATAGAATAAAGATCTAAAAGTTTATTTCTTAAAAAAAATTAAGCAAAGGCTGTGAATGGGAAAATACATGGAGTGAGGAAGGATTATAGAGGAACTCCACTTTGATTATAGTATTCCTTATTTGGAAGCTTCAGTAGAGCCTATCTATCATTTTGCTATTTTGAAAGGAACTTGAATCTGTAGGTAGAAGAGACAAGTTCAGAGCCTGAAAGTACTACCTCAGGAGGGTCGTAAGATTTCTCTGACTTTCACATTCCTTTTCAATAAAAATAGCAATAGAAACATCCAACTCTGAGGATTGTTATGAAGATTAAATGCAATAAAACAGGTGTAGAGGCTGACAGTACATCGTCTGGTTAGCCCAGAAATACAGAATACTTCTGTTCTCCTAGCCAGTTGATATGTCTAATTCACATCCCTAAAGGGGGGAAAAGAACAAATGAGTGTGTCCTGCTGATATGAGCAAAATACTTAATGTTGGTGAATTCTAAAACTAGTGTATGTATATTTGTTCGAAAAACCTAATTTCCCTGTGATGTACTTTTTGTTCGTTCTTGCACAGTATGCATTAAAATTCTACAAACAACATGGGGAGACAAAAGGACAGAGATAATACTGCTTTAAAATTTGATTCCTGACATTGTTCCATTAATGAACAGGGTGAAGCCTACAACCTTCAACATACTGACATGGACATCTCCTTCTATGCAAATTTTTATCATGAAAGAATGATTGGTATAGCTTGCCTACAGTGCATCAAATTTGTTAAGTGGAACAGATTGAAAATATCGTGGCATTTCCCACAGACATGGGGCATGTAAATCAGCTTGCAAATTAAAGGAGACCACAGAGTACCATTTGAAAATGACTCTGAGACTGACGATTAGAGGACGAGTATAAACTGATGGGCAGAAAGTAAGTGCCAGCTATGACTCAAGCAATACACAGACCCTGAGAAATAAGTTCTAAATTATCCTATTTCTGTATTATCCTGAGAAAGGATCATCACCCTGCACTGTTTTAATGATTTACACATATTGACTCATTTAATCCTAACAATAACACTGTGAGGTAGGTACTATTGCTGTGCTGGTTTTAACATGAAGAAATTGTACCATAGATCTGTGTGATGTCATATATTTACTTACCCATCAAGCCAAAGGAGAATGTATAGGAAATATAATTCATTGATATTTTTTCTGAATTGTTCATAATCAAAAAGTAAATAACAAACTAAAGAGATGTAAGATGAAACAACAAATTACCATAATAGGCAATAAAATTATTAGCATTCAGAAAAATGTAGATACATTGGGAAGCAGTCTCATTTTCAGAGATTAAAGTTTTCATTATCAATTCTACTCTTGTCAATAATAGAGGGCAGGTGGAGCTTTGTCTTGGTAGTTTTTGAACAGGAGGTTGGCTGGTTGGGCAGGAAGAACATGAAACAGCCATTAGAATAGTCTGGAAATGAATTGGAGTGGGTTTACCCCATTGAGAATAATGATGAGAGAGGACATTTGTGAGAGTGACAGTGAAAGCATAATGGAATAAGGCTTAGTGAGCACACGGGCATCAGATTTGGTGCTGGGAAATTACACGTGAAAGAGAAGAGGCCAAAATGACTCCAGTGTTTGGAACCTAGAGGTGATATTAGAATGTCGATGTTATTAATGGAATTAGGGAAGAGAGGGATAAGGAGGATAATGAAAAATTTTAGATACCCTGTTTGTAGATAGAACTACCAGGTGGGAACTTCATGTGGTGACCACGTGAAAACACTAAAGTGGCTTCCAGAGAGTTTTTATAAATCGAGAAAAATATAGTCACTAGGAGAAATGTTACTAACATAATTATGATTGACTGTCAAGAGAGAAATAATAACATGAGTCATCAGGAGAAAAAAATCTGCCATATACTCTATTCTTGTCATTTTTAAAACCATTTTTAGGCTATAACATACATTTGTGGTTTCTGATAAGCACTATTTTCCATTTGGTTCATGGAGCCAGAGACTATTCATTCTATAGGGGGTTAATTATACAGAAAGTTACTTGTAAGATTTTCCAAAAAGTGGGAGCACATCAGGAAAAAAAAAGCAAAAGTAAAATTCTTCACAGGCAAAAATTGCTATTGGCATTTAGGTTTTCACTATTAAACCTTAAATTGTAAAATCTAAAGTTTTTCCATGTGACAATGGTGGTCTAAAAGAGCATCTATTGAGAATATCCTAATTCTTGACAGCGGCAGTTTCAGAAGACACTGGTCTCATTACACAGTATTTTATGAATATAGAGTTGAGAAAATGTCCCATGTTTTGTGGTTTGGATGCGGAATCCCCAGTCCCCTTGAGAAGGCTGCAGAGGCTTAAAAAATCAAAAACTATTTATGCTAAAATCATTTGTAAAATCTGTGTAGTTTTTGTTTCAATTGTGGTAGGTTTCTAAATAAGTTGACTATTTTGATGTTTGTGTATGTCTTGTTTCCCAAAGTTAAATTGATTGACAAGCTACTAAATTTATTAAGTGTACATTAAAAAGTAGACATTTAGTCACTCTTTGCCTAGATTGATAGTTTCCCAAATTTCATTCTGTTCTGAGTTCAACTAAATGTGTGGGAATTTATTCATAAAATACAATCCATTGGTAAATAACATGTATAACTATTGATTTTTATGTACGCTAATTGTTTCCTTCATCATTTCTTTATTATGAGCTCTTATTTTGAGATTTCGATCTTCTTTGCCTTTTTTTGGGGGGACGGTTTGAGTCAATTTCCCAGAAAGTTAAAAGTGTTAAAATAATTTTTTTTTTTAAAAAAAAAGGAAAGGATTCCTTTTTTGAGGGGGAGGGGTAGTTGTTAGCAAAATGAAGTAGCTAAGAGTACTGGTCCTGTAGATTGAACGCCTAGAATTAAATCTTGGCACCAACATTTAGTTGTGTGATCTTGGGCAGGTTGCTGGCCTCTCTGTACTTCAGTTTCTTTATTTGGTAAAATAAAAGTTTAGGAATTAAATGTAACAAGCCAAGCACAGCACCAATTGCCCAACATATTTTATGTTGCCATTGATGCCATTGTTTGGGGAAAGAGATAGTCTTTTACTGATTGGCCTGGTTAAAAGAAAATTACGGAGAACATTATACTGTATCTTTTGAAGGTCCAGAGATAAAAGGGGTGAGTGTGTGTGTGTGTGTAAAATAACTGACTAAAAGTTATACTGAAGTAGATTGGTCATATATGAAAGGATTCTGAATGATTACAAACCTCTAATTATTGAACAGGCTTCCTCACAAATTTAGTAAGTTTTTATGAGCAGGGTTAGTCAAGCAGGATCAAATTACCACTTTCTGGCGATTGTGTTGAAGGGAGTCACACACTTAAGAGGGTTGAACTCAGTGACCTCCAGGATCCATTTGAATGAAAAGAGTCCATGAATTAAATACACACAGTAACTAACTGTTCTACAATAGAATTCAGCGCCCTCAGGCTCTTCTGTCTTTTATCACCCATTAAGTGAGAGATGCAAGCTCCCTTGAGGCAGACTCTCATTCTGTCCTCTTCTGAGTCAAGAGATGAACCTCAGCTCTTGAGAGCTGGCTCCTTTGCCTTGGGCGCCACCTTGACCACCACTTGCGAATCTGGCCTTAGCAGAATCATATACCCAGTGGCTGAGCATTTCTTTCCTTGGTGATATAACAATTATTAAAATTTCTAATTTTGTCAGTTACATCTTCAAATATGTTTTTTAAAAAAACCTGCGACAGAAAAAAACAAAGGAAAAGATAAAAAGACGATTATTATATGTTGCTATAATGTAGTAAATGGTCCCTGGGGATACTGAAATATGTCCTGTGTTGATCTGTGAACAGAACATATTTTGGTGCCTGTTGGAATGTGAGCTTACCAAGCACAGTGTATTATGAGTATTAAAATGCTGAAGCCTGTGCCAGGAGCAGAGAGTCTGGGATTCATGGCAGGCAGGGAGACGTTGAGAGGTGTAAGGGAGAATTTGGCGCTTGGACAAAGAGAAGGGAGTAAAGTGACTCACTGCTGGGCTGGGCGGCTGCAATGCAACATACAAAGGAAGGGGACAAGTGAGGAATAGAATAACACATGGGACAGTGTGGGCAGGGGAGGCAAGGTAAGCAGAGGAAGAAAAGAGGAAAAGCTATACAGAAGGTCCGCAGTAATTCTGAAGTCACGTTTCTATGCTTTTGTCCTGGATCACTCTGGCAACAGAAGATAATATTCTTATGCTTGCTGTAATGGCTCCTGAAAGTGAGGTGTCTAAGCATTGGAACTGTGCTTATATAATCCATCAAAAGATAGAGTATACATTTGAGTGAAAAGCTGCAGAAATTTCATTCTGTAAATGTCATACTCTATTTTTATCACCAGGCGGTGACCCAGTGTTTAGATTTATGCTGTTATGTCTGTCATAACTCCTGGTAAGTGTATGGACTCTCAATATAAGAGAAGATTCTAAAATGATAATGTTTGAACCTCATATAGGAATGGCCATAATGTTCAGTTTATTCAGCTTAATAGTGTCAAGTTACCACCTTTAACTTGGAGACAGACCTGCCCTAAGTATGTTTTAGTAGAATTTGTTATTGAGCATTTCTTAAAATGGAACAGATGTTAAGCAGTATAAAAACTGAAAAGTCAGGAAATTTAAGGAAAGAAACAGGGATCGGTATCAAGTGAAATGTTTATAACACTCATGGTGTAATACGGCCATGGATGCCTCCCCACCTCTCTCTCTCTTTCTCTCTCTCTTTTTTTCTGTCTCTCTCGTAAGCTACATCTATGGGTCCATCAAAGTCCTGTGGGTCTTGTTTTATGAATTTAACCTCTTCTAACCTCCACCTCTTCCTGTTCCCAGCAGTGTACCCAGAGCCTCCCACTGTTACTCCAGGAGGGAAAGGGGAAAAGCCTCGGTTCTTGCCTGAAAGAGAAAAATTCAGAAGGGAAACGAGTGTTGTGTAGCGAAAGATTTTAAAGATTTTATAGCAAATGGAAAGTACACATCCAAGAGCGGAAGATGGGCTGATCCAAGGGAGGACAGCAAAGGTGTTTGTTTCTCTTCTCTTATATCCTCAGTTACAGGTGGTCTCCTGATTGATTGGCAGCTCTTGCCCCTGGAGTGCTTGGTCATGCTCGTCCCCATTTGTGCATGTTCTTACCCATGATGTATATAGAAAAGCACCCCCTGGGGCGTGGGGGAAACTGCAGTGCCGATCAGATTACAATAACCATTGGGTCGTGTCTGGTTAGGATCTTGTCACTACTACACAGTCAAGGACGTTGGGTTCTAACTGGTTTCTTGCTGGCACTCATTTAGAGGAAGTAAAGGCTCCGGACAGGCATATTACCATCTTCCAGACCATCCTCCCTCTCCTCCACCTTATCTGCCCAGTGCCACCACTTACCTAACTGCCCAACTCTGCTATAGATGTTTCCTTACTCTAAAAAATTTACTTTAAGTGGAGTAATTTTAAGTTGGCTCAAGCCTGGTTTCCTTTCAGACTACCCACCCAGCCCAGTGGAAAATCACATGGTGTGAGTGCAAGCCACTCCACTTTTTGCTACTTTCTCTTTCCCTGGCTGTTAGAACTACTCCAGGTAGCTTTAGACTTCCAGAATTTTTCAGGCAAGAAGAAGGTGCTAGTCTCAATACTCACGTGTATCTCCCCAACCTCCAAGCTCTCAACACTTCTTCCTCTGTGCCCCAGTCCAGTGGGAGCCCAGAGGTGTGCCTTAGCACATCAGCCTTGTGGAAAGCACGAAGCAACCAGCCACTCTCTTCTGATTGGCACTGGTAACCTCACTCACGGGTTCTTTTGGAGCCTCCCTCTTGCTGTCCTCCAACCCTCTGCTAAATGTGTCTTCCTGAAACACAGCTCTACCTAGCATACCTACTCCTGAGCACTCCCTTCTTCAGTAAGCTGTCTTCTCAGGGTCATTTTATAAGACTGGCCTGGTTATTGGGAATAAGGTAACAGGGTTAGTGATGTCCTAGTAAACTTCAGTAGGATTGTCTGGCAGTCCCGTGGAATTGTCTTTAGAATAATGGTCCAAGAATAATATGCCCTGTTTTCCGTACTTTTGGTTCCTTAAGGAAATCATAAGAAAACAGGAAAAACACATTTTGACATCCTGTTTCAAGGGCTTTGTACTATTTTTGAATTTTTATCTACTGTATCACTTTGTCATAATCATGAGGTAATGCTTAGAAATGTATTGTTTCACTCATCTAAAATGTTCATTAAAAAGAAGAAATAAGCCAATGTTTTGACATAACCCTAGTTTTTGATGGGAAATAGAATAACCAGAATTACAAAAATAGCATAATGTGACTTGGTCATGATGCATTATTAATGGAAGTCAGTAGGGGAAAACCTAGGAAAAAATAACTAAGCACAATGACAGCAAATGATATGATTTTAACCTCTATGCATGAATGGTAGCCAACCTTAAGAGGATGAATGTGATGTTAGGTAGTGGAAACCACTAAGTGTGTAATAGAATCCTGTAGTAGATTGAAAACATAACCGCATCATTTTATGGTTTCCCTCATGAAGAGATGATACCTTTAAATCTGGGCTTGTGATGTGACTTGCTTTGCATGCGGTGTAAGTGCAAGTGCTGCTCCCGAGTTCCAGGAGGGTCACCCTGGTACCTCTGTGTAAGGAACAGGATCTAGCTTACAAGAGAAAGAGGAGCTGTGTGGAGGAGACACACAGTGTCCTAGCCAACAGCCAGTGTTAACTGTCAGACACATTATAAGTGAACCTGGACAAAACCAAAGGACAAACTGCCCCAACCAACACATAGAATCATGAGAAATAGTAATTCATAGTGTTGATATGGTTTGTTAGGTAGCAGTAGACAACCTAAAAGAAAAATAAATCCCAGATTACCCTAGTCTCATAATGTCAGATTACAAATACACATTTCATTGTGTGGTAGAAAGTACAATGTCCTATCATTCAGGAGAACTGTGTGAGAGTCAGTGGGCAGTGAATGTTTCTGGGTAACAACCTCTGCGGACCAAACTTTTCATTTCTTCATGTTTCTGCACACAGTCTATACACTGGGCTCCTTCTCATCCTTTCTCCACCAGAAATGAAAAATGAAAAATCCTTTTTTCTCCCAGAGGGGAAAAGAAAGCTAGGGCAACTAGCACCAACATTTTGGATCGCAGCTCTGTCAATCATTGAACTGATGAGGGCCCTAGAGTGTGGAGAGGCTAGACAACACACATTTCTGTACATAGAAACAAGACACACCAATGTACGTCAGAAGATGTATATCAGAACATGGCCTCAAGGCAATAGGCGGTCAGAACCAGCCAATGTGGATTTAAAGTTGGTGGTGGTTCAGGAGGAACATACCTTGGGTTCTTAGGACAAGCATTGTAATCATTGACCCCATGCTGTGAAACAGTCAGAGATCCTCTTATGTAACTCTCAATTCTGAGGAAGGCAATCTTCAAAAGACAGAATGAATAGTTCTCCTAATATCGTGATATACGTATTTTACTTGATCACCCATTTATGCATTTGCCAAATTTGTGTACCAGGTACTCTTCCTGTCAATGAGCTTAACTGTCTAGTGAGGAGGCAGGTATTGAAATTGAAGAAATCAAGGTATTGTGCAAGTGTGATGCAAGAGGTGGACAGACTGCTATGGAAGCCCAGAGAAGGGATTAATAAACTTTGGACATAAATTGAAACTTGCAGATATATGATGTTTAAGATTAGTTTTAAAGGATAATTACGACACTGGTTAAGTGGAGAAAGGAGATAGGCATCCAGCCTATCAATCCATGCTAATGGGGGATATTAATTAGTTAAGTCTGTTTGACATAAAATAAAGTCAGATGTGTGGATTCTCTTACGATTTTCACTGACTAAATGTATTTCAAGAGCTTAGATTTCTGGCCAAAATCCTATTAAGATGTCTTGGCCTGAGACTCAGTAAATCCTGTGGACTTTAGACAACATGAAAAACTACTAAAAAGCTAAATCTTGACATTTAATGTATATTACATCATTCATGTATCTATATACTTTACATTGAAAGGGATCAAGTATCTGTATCTTTTTATCATGAAGGATTGTTGATAATTCGGCAGGCTCAGGGTATACACTGTGTAAGTAGACACATCAGTAACAAATTTATTATGTGGGTCTCAAAATAGCTAGGTCTATTTTACTTTTGCTAATTGCCCTAACATCACATACTTGCCTAAATGTTTTAACTCAGGTAGAAGTATAAAGAAAAACATTTTAAATTATGTAAGTTTATACCCACAGAAATTATTTAGTTATGAGAACTTACTCGTCATTTATAGTTGAAAGTATTATGGAACATTTTATATTCATTTACACTTCAAATGTACTCAACTTCACCAAAAGAAATGTATGTCAGATTTTAATTAAAATTTTCCATTATAAATTCCTCTAAAAATTCATCAACTTTCTTCTCTTCACTAGGAATCAGTGAGTGGAAATTACATGAGCAAGACCGGTACATACATTCAGGTTCTCAGCCTTACACTGCCGTGCCTTATTAACAGCTTCAGAGGGCTCACTGAATTTTTTAAAATCAAGTTTTCAAAACACTATTTTACATTAGTCAACCTGTCCTTCAAGCAGATCATTCATACACATCTAACACTGAAGGATCTTCTCTGTCAGAGACAGTGAGTACATAAGAAACATTTGCCCCTTTGAAACTATTTTTAAGTTCAAGAAATGATTGTCTTCTTCCAGTTACAGAATTTATAAGCTATTTTGTTTCTGCCTCTTCACCCACTTGCATTTCCTTTTTTCCGTTTTCTACTTTTGATCCCTTTCTCAGTACACATATGCATGCATGTGCACATAGTGAGTTTCAAATTTTAAAATCACCTGTTTTAATTTTATATCTTCTAAAACATGTAATATATTTTAAATGTACTGATTAAATAAAATATATACTAAACTAATCATTTAAGACACAAATTTGACTTGGAATGCAGTATTCTAATTTTCATATTAGAAAACATGGTCTGTTAAGTGTCAGCAGCATCAAAACAGTTTTTTTCTAGAAACTTAACACTATTAATATTGAAAATATTCTAAAACAAAAACACGCTGAAATAGTCTATGAGGAGCTGAGAATTTGAAGCTACATTAACCCTAATATATTTAATATATATAATTCATATATAACTATATATAACCACATATGTATTACCTTAATATTTATTATACATAACTATAACATATAATGTATATATTATATATGTAGTACATATATGTGACTATATGTGTAACTATATATAACCACATACAGTTTTATATATATATATAAATATATATAAAATGATGGGAGGAAATGAGGTGGGGAGAGGAGAGTGTCTAAAAATTTAGAAAATGCTAAAAATTGTTAGCAGTGCATAGTTAGGCTGGCTGTATTTCAAAGTTCTTGTCAAGTTTTAGCTCCAGTAAATTCAGCACTCTGTCCCCACACCCCTGCCCCCAACACCACCAAATGACTGTGTCAGATTTTTTTATTTTAAAAAGGGAGCAAAACTAAAAAAAAAAAAAAAAAAAAAAAACACAAAAAGCTAATGGAAAACTCTGTGACATGCTCACTTTAATATGTAATGTGAGATGGTTGTAGCCTACTTATGTTGCTTTAATATTAGACATCTCCTAAAACTGCTCTTTCATCTTCCATCTGCATCCGTAATACTTTAGGTCGAACAGGCCTGTCATTTCTTTCATGTCTTACTTTTCTTTTCCTTTCTGGGAAATAATCTTTGTTCTCCCAGCTACAGGCCAAAGCTCAATTATACTTATGAACACTCACTTTATGAAGATGCTAAATCATGTTTTACATATTTCTAGGTAATTTTATATGTAACTCCTTCACCAGTGACACAGATGGTACAGTTGGTAAGAAAAGGTAAAAAAGTCAATAAGAAATTTTGTTAAAATTGAAACTTCTAAAAAACATTTTATCTGTAGTCTTTTTAGCCACTTTTTCCGTATCTAATTTGCAATTTTATTAAGCATAAAAAATATCTCATGCTTGAGGAAAACCGTTTTGTTTCAGCAGACAAAAAGTACTGAGATCAGGTTTTTCCCAGTTCTAAGACCATTTAATTTTGATTGGGTGATTTGGGAGGAAAGGAGTAGTTTTCATCCTCCAAACATTGCATTTACTTGTTGGGACTAACCATGAGGTTCCTAAATTTCAGAGAGAAATTTTTTGCTAGGTTCCCTGTAGGCAATTTCTTTTACAGAGGCAATGATTTTTGCTTTAAGATACAAACATTTAGTATTATGATGTCATGGCTCAAGCATTCTGTTATTTTTGAACATGAGGTAGAAAACTCTGGGTAGAGACAGGAAAAGGAGAGACTAAAATTACCTTCTCTCGGCTACATATTACAGAAATAAATGCACTACGTAACACTGAATAACATATTATTCCTTCAGTCTAAACATTTAATATTTTCCAAAGAACATACATAAAAAGGAAACCAGAGAGTTACACGCTTTACTACATGGCCTGAAACTCTAATGCCAACTTGAACCAAGAAGAGAATTAAAATTACTGTCACTTGTAGATAACCTTGATGCCAGTAGCCATTATTATTGTCAACAGCGTAAATACAAAATGAGCCATAACCTACAATCTTTGAATAATGAAAGCTCCAGTGCCCTAAACTAAAAGCACTCAGCAGAGCATCACTGGCTAACTACACGCTCTCAGCACAACTCTGTGAAGCGTCTAGAGTAACCGCATCCGATTCCTGTTTATTAGGTTTAGAAATGTGGCTCTCTACACAGTGCACTCTCTGTAGCCACATGCAGTAGTTTAACTAATAGGTACGGAACATAGCAAGAGACTCAGTTCTTACATATCAGGATAGTTACACACTTCCTGTTGCTCAGTCTACTTATTAACCATCAAAATGGCAGATCAGTGTTTGCTGCCTGGATTATCTTGATACCTGCTCTTGGTGTGTTCCTGTCAGGAAGAAAACAGAAAACATCAACAAACCTCAAAGGAGACAATTTTCAGGTGTTTTGACTTGCTATTTAATATGTCCCTATACCTTCAGACACAGGAAGTTATAGTAGGCTGTGATAGTGTATGTTGAAGTACTATAAAAGAGAAGGGGACAGAAAGTGAGGGAAGAGGGGAAGGAGGGAGAGAAGAGGAAAGAGGAGAAAAATAAAAGGAAAAAAGTGTATTATTACAATGCTGTATCATAAATATTTGCAAGCTGTATCTTCTGTTTCTTTTTTAAAACGCTCTCCTATCATTCAGAGACTTACTTTATTTTTCTCCTTCATTGACTTTGGTGAGCCATTGGCTATCAGGACAATGACAGATTTTAATACTTGCCAAAATATACATGTACACGTGTCAATGTAGTAAGTGGGTTACCACCTATGGAAGAGTATAATTGCCAACCAGTGTTTTCAACTGGCTTTTAGGTTGCACTAGAGGCCTGATCTGATTAAGGAAAGGAAAACCTAGAGGGGCTCATTTAAAAGGCCAGCTATTTAACAACTGCAGAGCTATTTAACAACTGGTAGCCCTAAATTTAAGGTATGGTAAAGGAAAAAGAAATAACAGACCTATCAAGTCTATGCTTAATGTACTTTTTTTTAATTTTAAAGATATAGATTAACTTCAAACTTCTTATTCCTTCTTTACCCTCCCTTCCTTAATATTAGACTATCAGTGCCACTTGGCTTTCTTTGTCTGTCTTTGATGATTCCACATATTTACATTTAGTATAAATTTAGGAAGAATGTGTTACCAGATATTTCAATTTTAAAGCTTTTCAAAATTTCATAAAGGAGTTGCTATGGTCCATGATTCCAAAATTTATTTAAGCGGAAGAAAGGGATGTGCTTTAGGTAGTCACATGTCTTTACTGTGATCCCTGAATTCCTATCATAAAGGCAACCACTTTCCAATGGAAAGTCACTTCTCAGCAATCATCATAGGATTATTCTCCATATCAGGATTTATTCCTCGAGCAGGAAAAAAATCATCACTAACCCAACAGCCACAAAGGCTCATTAACGTTTCATGAAGTTGGGTAGTAGAACACCAAAGAATATGGGGTGTTCATTAAAACAAGGCTGTGCCAAAATGCCGAAAAATAACAGAATGGGAAAGAGGGAGCCATCTTTCCTCCTTAAGAGAGTTACAAGCCAACGAAAGGAAGCCCTGTGCAGTTAGCATCAAAAATACACCTCCCCAAATGATTTTATGCATTCCTTCCTCACCTGTGCCTCACATGGCAGGAACAATAGCCTAGCTTTTAAAATAAATGAAACGCAGAAAAAATGACAAGGGAATATTTGCCTCATCTGCTTCAGGAATGCTCCTTTCAAAAGTTCAGAAACCGATGTAATATGTAAATGATTCCATTTTTAACCAGTGAATTCAGAGGATGTGTTGCTAAATTCACAGAATACATTTGTCTCTTTACTGACCAAGTCTGTAAAAGAGCTATTAATTACTAGAATGTTTAGATAACTTGATTACTTTCAATTAATTTTCTCCCCAGTTAGGAACTTCAGGAATTGCATTCAGCTCTGTAATATTTGGCAGTGATAAAGTGTTCAGTGCTTTATTGTCTGTAGAATACCAAGGATTATAATCAAATCTAAATATTTTAGTCTCTATGACACACTGAAAACTTCTGAGAAACTAAGTGAACCAGAAAGACTTTTTCTTTTATTGTATACTAAAAACTAAAGCACATCATTAAGATTTTTAAATTGTGTACGTAAAGGAAATTTGACAAGTTAAAAAATAACTTAATCTCAATAAACAATCCCAAAATAAGCAGGTACTATATAAGGCACCCGATAAAATGCCCATGTCCTTGAGAGTACGAGATAAATAAAACAGTCCCTTTCTATTTTAAGGAAGAAATTTATGGCAATTATATTGATGAGTTTATAATGTTGCCTAGGGTGCCATTCTGCAGCCCATAGAAAACATTTCTTCTTAAGTATTTATATTATTTATCCATTTTCTGACATTTAAAAAAGGTTTGCAATCAGGAAATTATGTGAGAACAGATCGTTTTAGAATTGTTCCACAGGAAAAAAAAATTTCCCCAAGTATTAAAGTCTAATTAAATTATAAATTAATAAAACTGAATTACTGAAGACAATTAAATTTGACATGTATTTTATTCTACTACAATTAGTTGCCAGTTTTCATTACATTTGAATGCAGCTCACTGTAGCAATTTCATTAAAATTAAATTTTAGATGAGAAAAATATGCATTCTCAGCCTTTTAAGTTTTATTATTTACTTCTTAAAGGAAACCTTTCATGTACATCTAGGCCAAAACTTTGCTAAAATGAGGGTTTTTTTGTTTGTTTGTTTTTTAGCTTGGATTTAAAGAACTTACTGAACAGTTTTAAAGACAAATCTCATTAGACGTTCAAACTATTCACCGTGACTTTTCTTGTCATAACATTATTTTTGTGATTCTAGATTATTAAAACGTAGAATCCCTATGTATTTTTGAAACAGTGCCACTACGGCTGTAAATACTGGTCAGAGGCAGAACATACTGAATGTAAGAGAATCCAATTTCATATTTTTGTCCCAGAAGGTTGTTGCGAGACCATATTTAGATTAAGGCAATTTCTTTTTCTACTCTGATGCGCACAACCTTTTAAAATGCTTGCAATAGAGATATAGGCTTCAATATGAATTGCAAATGACCTTTTAAAGCTTTAAACTATTGCTTATATGTCTTAAGCCATTGCAGTTTCACAATAGGGAAACTTTGCTTTCCAATATTCTTTACATTTATATTTGTGTGTTACTTTGCATATCTAATATTCACATATGTAAATATGCACATGTTCATTACCTTTTAAGAAAATAAACGTGATATTCTTGGGAACAGGCTACAAAGTATTCAGAGTGACTTGGGTACCCAACAGAATCCTCTGAGTCTGGAAATAACCCCTATGAGTTCTGAGACGATCATGGTCAGATACCAGTAGCAGCAAAGAAACAGAGCGTAGTTAACCTCTGCCTAGTTAGAATTAACAGACAAGATCATATGCTTCAATTAGGATTCAAAAAATAATGTGTTTTATCATGGACAGAACAGAGAAATAGAAAATTTGAAAGCTAAAAGGAATACTTTTCCCTCCTTCCAATAACCAAAATTGAAAAGCATTTCTAAAAGTCACATAGAAATATTTATAGATACATTAAATACATGTGAATGGTCTCTAATAGTATTTTAACATCAAAGCATCAAGAGCTAGACTACAGCATATTTCTGCCCATTTTAAATATTAATATTTAGGTTAAATAAAGCAATCATGCATTAATTGAAAATATTTTTAAAACACTGTAATTTCTATATATTGATTTAGAAACATTATATCCAGCATGTGTGGTACGAAATCCAAAAAAAGGAAAAGCACAAAACTTGTTAAATATCTTATGATAACTCATTTTATTTCAGTTATATTTGCCAGTTATGGAAGTTTTTATTTTAAAATAATAGTGATCTGACCGTTTTACTAGGTGGTAGTAAAGAAGCTGGCAGAATACAAAAATTGGAGGGGCTGGAATGAGGAAAACTATTTTTTATAACAATAGAAAACATTATGCTCACCACTGATACAAACATTTGAAATATATTTTCTCATGTATTAAAACAACCTTCTAAGACACGTACTATTATTATTTCCCTTTTCCACGTGAGGAACCTGATACAAGTCTTTGTGGTTAATACAGTGCAGCCTGAGCATTTGAAAGCACGTAGCCTAGTGCCAGAGCCCATACTCTTAGCCTCTACACCACATCCATCCTTGAAAAGGTCACGTAGAGGGAGAAAAAAGAGGAGGCTTATGGGTGAGATTGTAGAAGCCAGAGGAATGTCAGCTTCTCTTTGGAGAAAAGATAAGTAATGATTAAGTGATGATAACACAGATCATGAGACACTGGGAGGAGGGGGAGTTTCTGATGGTTGGGACTGGTGAAAGCATTACCTCCATCATCTATAAGAAAATTATTCTCTGAAAAAAGAATAAGAAAGATGGAGAATCCACGTCCCTGATTCCACACTTGAGTATTCTCAGGAAAGATTTGAAAGAGACAGTATAAAGACTACTGTCTGGAGAAAACTAGAAATAAACAAAAATATAGCTGAGAGGTAGTGAGGACTTAGTTGGGACTGGTTAGCAAGACATAATAGTAAAGGTGCAGTAAGAAGATACGTGTGACTTCCCAGCACTGAAGTGCTGGGAGTGACCAAACATTTAAGAAGCAGACATTCGATAGATTAGAAATGTTCTAAAAATTTTGAGAACCAATGATCTTAATAGTTAAAAATAAATTTTAGTCATATGTAATAATGAGGAGTATAAAATTAGATACTGGAATCTGAATCTTTTTGAAAGAATGATGGGGAGTTTTAGTCAAGGAATTTGAACATCCAAGTGCACAGTTTGCCATCAAGGTGAATGATACACAAAAGAAATACTGAGACAATCCGGAAGAAGAGAAAAGGGAACCCAAGCACTGCAGTGAGGTAGGTGGAGGGGCACTTCGGAAGTTAAGAGAACTGGTGATCAGCAGATTAGAAAACTGATGTTGGTGCTCTAAAGTGGAGAGTCTCACTCCATGGTAGAACCTAGGACTTCAAAAACAGTGAATTCTTTGAGTAAGAAAACAGCAGTGAGTTAATTGGTAAACAGGGACATGGCTCATTGGCCTTGGGATTTGGAAACTCAGGCCATAGGAGAAGATAAAGCCTTCCGGGCACAGTCCTATAGGGAAGCGCTATTTTGGAAGAGATGATTTCAGACAAGGAAATGTGATGAAATAGGTGATGGGAAAAATATTTCTGGAAAAGGCATGTCTTTCTCCAAGGATACAAGATGAAGTGGAGAGAATTTGTTCGTTTATAGAAAGAAGCTCCCTACTTTGCAGTAGAGCAAAGGGGTAGAGAGACTGATCACAGAAGAAATGACAGTTTAGGGAGAAGAGCAAAGGACTAGAATTGTGCCAAAGGGCCAGGGTAGCCAACAGTGAACCAGTACTGGTAGAAGTTGAGAGTTGGCTGAAGGATAGATTGTAGAAAAATGGTCCAGCCAAAATGCATTCATGATAAAAAATCAGAGTGAGTGGTTCCCATTTAACTGAAATATCCAGGTGCTGAAATGTTGGAGAGGCAGAGAGAGTAATGGGTAGCACTTGGTAAGGCTAAGTTCCGATGGCCCTGGGACACAGAGGATTACCTCAAGCTAAGAGGAGGATTCCCTGTGACTATCGTGATAACACAGTGAGCTGCAGCACTGGACCCTCCTGTAATGCCAAGGCACGAAGAAAGGCACTGGCCAATAGGAACTTTAGAGTTCTTCAAAGTCGTCTTTCACATTCATTAGTGTCATAAGTATTTTAGATCTAGATGATCTTCTGATGTTCATGCTTTACAAACTTCCTTTGTCTCCAAAATGGGCAGTCACTATTTCCTGTTATATGTGACATCAGTAAATCTGACCCCACGGTAAAACGTTTTCTACACAAATCCTTTTTCACTTTTCGCCTCACACAGTATGTGATCCTGTACGAAAGTGGTTTCATACAACTACAAAACAAAATTTATCTTCAGTAATATCTTTTCCACATTTACTTGCCTCTGTAAAACATCAAAGGAGGAATTTTTCATCATTGGTTCAGTTTTTCCATGTGGGTTGTTTCTGTGTTTGCCCCTAAGGCTCTTTAAAGGTTTTTGTTTTTCTTTTTCCCCCTCTGCCTCTGCTGATCTTTTGAAATTCTGTGATTTCTGTCACCTAACCCATGTCTACATGACAACAAACGAATGTTTCAGCAGGAATAATTGGTTCCTAGAGGAATGTAGCATCTGATGTCCAAACAAAATCATTAAAGCAGTTTTTGCATTTGGAAAATTTGAAGGGATTATTTCTGAACCAAATATTTATATACATTTCAATAGTCAAAAACATTATATGATCTTACTGTAAAAAAAAAAAAATTCCACACAATACTGTGGGCTTCTAGGACTGCCCACACCTAACTCTCCAAGAAAGATAATCTCTAGAACTTTCCTGGAGACACCTACCCTTCTTTCTCCCACTTTACATCTTTCTTTATAATCCTCAGCACTAAACTCTGCCTCACCACCTGAATTAACATTTTAAACTTAGTAAGAACAAATAGCGTCAATTCTCCATTATTTTGACAGGCTTGAAATTGCTCTGGTGATTCATTAATCAACTTATCAAATATGGAGTGGGATAGTGAATATACTAATTGAAAGTCAAGAAATAGAGCTTAATTGTTTAATGCCAAAAGCTCAGGGACAGATTTCAGGTAATTGCTAGGAAGCCTATTCACATAAGTTTTAAAATATAAGCACTTGATCTAGGTTAAACTAAAGATACATTCTAATTATTTGGAAAGGGCTTCTCGGGCACACACTTCAATCTGGATTAAATAAGTAACTTAAATAAAACAAGGTGCCTGATTGTGAGTAAAATTTTAATTAAAGTCTAGTACAAAAGTGAAAATAAATTACATGTATTCAAAAAAGAAAATAAATTGCCCTGTTGAAGACAAATTATAGTCTCAAAAGAAAGCAGGGCCTATTTCTATTTTGAGGACATAATTTGTTTTTAATATATGTGTTAGAGCAACTATTTGTTACATTGGTTCTGCATATGAAAGTGATAATGTCTCTGAGCTTTAAAATTGAACAGAAGAATTTAAACATTCTTGTCTTAATTTAGAGAGACCCTGATTTCTATTGAAACACGTAAAAATGGCCTGAAGGATTTTACATTGATTTTTTTTCCTTCAATCATAAGTCTAGGAAATGAAAGACCTGGAGAACTTTGAGGGTTAAGGAAATAGTTCTGAAAAACAAAATCTTAAATGGCTTCAATACCCACTTCTGCTGAGAATAACTTCCATTAAGTTCTCACATATTTCTGACAATCGAGTTACACATTTTACCCTGCCTTTTATGTCTTTCCACCAGGATGTCTTGCCAGCACACCGATTTTAACAGTTCCAAAAATGAACATTTAACACAGATCCTCACCTAAACCTGGCCCTCTGCTCTCTCCCCCCTTTTTTTCTTACTACCATGATTCTAATTGTACCACCACTCAGTAATTGAGACTGAGAACATTGGCATCATTTGTGTGTATGTATGTTTGTTTTATTTTTAATAAGATTTATATCTGAAACAGTTTAAGGTTCATAGAAATATTGAGAAAGTACAGAGATGTCCCATATACCTTCTGCCCCGACACAGGCATAGCCACACCCATTATCAACATCCTCCACCAGAGAGGTATGTTTGTTGCAATTGATGAACCGACATTGACACATCATTATCACCCAGTGATACATAATATGGATTTGGACAAATTTATAATGCCATGTATCCACCATTATAGCATCATACAGAGCAATTTTACTGCCCTAAAAGTCCTCTGTCCTATGTTCTGTCTGTTTGTCCCTGCCTGCCCACTACCCCTGGCAACTGCTGATTTTTTTTTTTTAACTGTCTTTTTGGCTTTTCCTTTTCATGAATGTTACACAGTTGGAATCTTTCAATAAGTATACTGCTCTTTCATATCGTCGTCTTTCACTTAGTAATATGTGTTTAAGTTTTCTCCCTGTCTTTTTATGGCTTACTAGTTCATTTCTTTTTAGTGTGGAACAGTACTCCATAGTCTAGAGGTGCCACAGTTTATCCTGTCACTCACTGAAGTACATCTTGGTTGCTCTCAACTTTTGGCAGTTAGGAATAAAGCTGATATAAACCAATGTGTGCAGGTTTTTTATGTGGATATAAGTTTTACCACCTTTGGTTAAATCCCAAGAAGCCCAATCGTTGGATCATAAGCATCGTTTTCATAATTTAGTTGTTGAATGTTGAGTGAAAAAGATGTAGATGATTCTATTTGTGTTATCAAATGTACATTAGAGATACCAAGTATTACAGATAGATACAGATAAAATGAATTATGTACATCAAACTCATGAAAGTTACAACCAGGAAGCTAGTGAATAATGCAAACTTTAGTTTTATTTTATGTTTATTTTAGGAAGACTAAAAGTCAAATTTTTAAAGACTAGTTTTCATGTTTTATATCTCCCTGATTTTTTAATATAATTTCCTCAAAGCTAAAAAGATATATACATGTAAGACAACAGAGTCAAAGAATAAAAAACAGTAAAGGGAACAGAAGAATGGGAAGAGATAATTAATCTAGGACAGAGTTAGTATGCAAAGTATACAGCAAAAGGACTGTACAGTATAAACCACACAGTTGCCAAGTTCCTCCTCTGTAATTTGTTTGACCTTTACCTATTCTCAACATTTCCACTTCCCTATCCTGTTTTCTAAACTTATTATCTATTATTTTGACAGTGGCACCAAGGTGTCCAGTGGCTCACTCTAATTATAAACTCTCTTCAATCCAGTGCCAGTTTTACATAATGCTTGATTATACTGCTTTATGTCTTCTATTAACTCTGCTTGCAAAAAGAATGAACGTCTTCATTTTAACTAAATATTCAAGGTCTGTGGTGATCTGGCACATGCCTTCCTTAATTCTTTTTGTCTATCCCACCTCTCTGTCAGAAACACTATACATTTCTACCAAGATCTGTCCTCTTTTCTGTTTTCTCTTTTGTTAGTTATCTACTGTTCTCAATCATGAATGCCTTGTCCTACGTCATTATATCATGAGAATCTATCCACCTTTTACATTTTAAGGTTTAAATTTCTACTCAGTTGCCATCTCATTGGTAGAATCTTTCTCAATTTCAAGTGATAGAAGGGAGGGAGAAGAAAACTTCCCTCCTGCTTTTGTATAAAAATTAGTCCATAAGTTTAGTTCTTATCAGTGTCTACTTAATATAATTAACATACATAACTTACCTTTTGTTTCCAGCATGTGAGTCATTGGAGGATTGTTTGTATATATATGGTCAATCCTCCCTAATGATAGGTGTGGAACCCAGGGATACTGAGGTCCAGCTGTACTACACCTGTGCATAAAAGGGACTTGGGCATCCACAGATTCTTTCCATGGAGAGGGTGGGGGTCCTGGAACCAATCCCCCATTGATACTGAGGTACAGTTGGACTTACATATCACTCAAAATGCATAGTACAGTATTACTTACTAAGTAATCAAAATATATTCATTACCCACAGCTTGTAGGAAATATTGCAGGATTCCATCAAATGGCATACTTCTCATAATGCCCTTTCCCATGGCAGTTATAGCAACATACTGAGTTCTGGTTACCAATAAAGTCCATTCACAGCCTTTCACGTAATGGAACTTGTGTACTCTTTTCTGCTCATCAGTGTCAGTAAAGCCCTTTCTTGATAAACACTAGAGACATAGCAATGAGAGGGAAACTGAAGACAAAGTGGGAAGCTGAAGGAGGAAAGTGGGAAACCGTCAACTCTTTTCTCTAAGAAGCTCTTTGACCACCGTGCACGTTTGCCCAGTGTCCCTAAGACAGTGAGTTGCGGTATGATGCGACTTTCGCCAAATCAAAACACTCTACCTGGTCACATGTGGTTTTAGACAGGAGACATGTTGTTTCCCCAGTAATTATGCTAGTCCTTTAATCTTCTCCAGAATCATTTGCAATTGCAAAAAAATTCAAAACAGCCTTTGGAAATTAGGCTTTCAGTCTGTGAACAGAAAACAGAGTATGACAGACTGTCAGTCGCTTTATTATCCTTTCCAAATATATTTATAAATTTATTTAAAGAAACTAACTTCATTTAACTAAGGTTCATGATCTGGGAAGTAAAGTGACACTTAACCTAAACTCAGTTTTCTTCCAAAATAGTGTTAGTAATGCATCCACTTGACACAAACATCTTTGACTTTTGTAAGGTACTACTTTGTGTGCAACTGAGCTTTATCTCACAACCCCGTGAATTAGATAGGGTAGTAATGACATTGACAGATGAGAAAGATCACAGAGAGAGAGAGTTTACCTGACTTACCTCTGTTCATTAGTTGTAGCAGGGTTAGGAGAAAATAATGTCTCCTAGCTAAACAACAGTACTAGCATCTGCTCAGTCTTTTGCTCTGTTTCTTTTTCCTTGTCACTCGAATATAAACTCAAGAGCAGAGATCATTTTTATCTTTCCCAAAGCACTAAGCACATAGGATAATTCATTAGTGTATTATATTAAGGATAATGAATATATTAAGCATATATATTTTTCCCACAGTGTCTTCATTTGACTAGGGAAGGTAAGTGCTGCTTTGGCAACTAACACAGAAATCCAATATCCATCCTCCTGACGTCATGTCAAAAATATCACAGAAAGGATTTTATTAAAAGGTCTAACATAATTTTGTTTTTTTCCCAAATAAAAATATGTAAAGTTATATCTATAACTTGAAAATAGGTAACTAAAACATGTGAATTATATAATTCTGTACAATGTAAAATAAAAATCATCTCTACACCAAAATATATTTTTCATCCACATAAGATAGTCATTTTCTCTTTCTGTCTACATATATATTTCTACATTAAATTTTAATCACAATCTGCATATCACTTTGCAACCTACCTTTTTACTTGTTCACTTAATAATTTATAATTATTCTTACATTGCTGTTAATTAAAACAACACTATACCAATACACACTTATTAGAATGGATGAAATCCAGAATACTGACAATGTAGAAAAGTTGAACAGCAGTAAATCTCATTTTAAAAAAATCTTCGGAAGTGTGTTTTTCAAAAAGTAAGAAAATGATATAAAGGGAAGTTCTGACATACAAGAAAAATTTGGCAAGTAAAGAAAGTAGTAAACACTTGAGTAAGTCTAACAGTATATTGACTGTGAAATACAGAAAGTAAGAATAATATGCTAAAAAGGAGAAAAAAAGAACTATGATACTTGATTAAAAGGCCATGTAATTCAGGAATAGGAACATGATCAGAGACAGCTTTTTATAGTCATTGAGTCTTATTTTTAAAGTTAGATACACTAACATATTTATCCTGTATTAAATCATATATGGAATTAAAATACCAAAGATAACCTTTAAAAGAGTAAAAACAGAATGTGTGCCTTCCAAATGAATGTGGGAGCAGTACTATAAAAAAAGAAAAAAACTTTCGTCAATCATACCTTAATAAAGCAAGTTTTTTTTTTTAAGAAAACATTTTCAAAAAGGCCAGAGAAAGCTTGACAATGTGATAAAAAATCACACTTTGGGTTCTATCTATAATAGAATAGCTAATACCAAACTAACCTTCCCATAGAAGGCAGTACAAGGTGATTATTAGATGAAAGGTGATGATAGATATAGATTCTTACATATATAAAATGTATGTGGGGGTGTATTTGTGTCTATACTACATGTTTAAATACATATATTTATATATAATACACATATTTTTATGTATAATGTATTTATATAAGTGTTATATATCACACATACATGCACACATATAGACAGACATATATGTACATATACAAATATATAGAGAGGTTTAAAAATTATTAGAAACAACTGTGACAACCAGACCTAAGAGGGAAGAACAGGGAGAGAGACACATCGATGTGAGCCTTGAACTCTGTGAGATTTTCCCCTCAGACTATTTGCCTATTTGAACTGAGAACATAAAAGCTAAAATGAAGGGATCATAGTGGTTATCACTAGTCAGAGGGAACAAAAAAGTTAGACTTCAAAGTTATCAAGCATTTAATACTTGAGTAATCAAAAACTCTGAGAATTGATGTGCAAGTTTTTTCAAGATACTTGTCAACTTCTGTAGCAAATAATAACTCTTTAAAAAGTAGTAAATGTGAAAAATAAATCTCCCAATAGGTAATGATCATAATAGAAATCATGAAAAAATTAGAAAACTCTCAAAATTACATGGTAATGAAAGCGTCATACATAAAAGCTCAAGAGATGCAGCAAAAACGGTCCTTTAGAAGGAAATGCTAATGTAGGTGCTTTGTTAGGGGAAAAAAGTGAGTTGGAAGAAAAATTACTGAAATAGAAAATGAGGATAAAATCTAATTAACAAACCAGGAAACTAGTTCTTTACAAAAACGAATTGTAGGGTAAAAGAGAATGCACCTAGCACACCTCCATCTATAAGCATGTGATGTATCCACAGTAACAGCTGCTGCGCCATGAAATCATTGTCTTGTTTACATCAGGATCATGGCTTCTCCCAGTCAAATCTGGGATCGTAATGCAAGCCTGATCTTCGGAGACTTGGGGCTCTTCTTGTGGTAGATCTTCAGCTCAAGGACTCCCGGACAAAGGTCTTGCTGTGTCTTTTTTAGACTGAATGGATGTCTAAGGCACTTTACCCAACTTTTCCTCCCTCTCTCCTTTCCTTGACTTGCCTGGTAGTCTAGCAGTCCTCTGAGATACTCACCATCTCCCTCCTCTCCTCTTTTCTCATACATAGGCATTTCCCTTAATAAAATTCCTGCACATTTAATTCCATCTTGATAACTGCTTCTAGTAGAACTGAGGCTAACACATAAAAACAAAACAGCTGTTCAGAAACAGAGAGAATGAAGGCACAAATAAATATTATCAGAAAGGACATAATTGTTGATACAACAAATTTTTAAAAGATAACAGACGTGTGGACAAATTTGTACAAATAAAATTCTAGACAGAAAGTTCCAGGGAAATTTACTAAAATTGGCTCAAGGAAGGTGGAGGGAAAGCCTGATGAGCTGTAAGCAGTCAAAATGTCAAACAGTTTTAAAAATCTTTGCCAAAATGAAAGACAAATCCAAATAATTTTACTGAAAGTCCTGACAAATATTCAAGAACAAGATAATTCCTGTGTCATAAGAAACAGCATAAAGATTGGGAAGTGGTGGACCGAGGGGCAGAAAAATATACCAGGCACATTAAATGAGATAATATTATCTTGATGATAATTGCATTTTAAATTTAGGTCTAAAACATGTTTGTTTTAATATATAAATATTAAATGGATGTAAATTCTATGTCTAGATTTTTTTCTTTTTTTCCTTGTGGATGTCCAGTTGTCCCAGCACTATTTGTTGAAAAGATGTTTTTTTCCTCATTGTAGTACCTTTGTCCCTTTGTCAATCAGTTGACTATATTTATGTGAGTCTATTTCTAGGCTCTGTATTCATTCCACTATTCTGTTTGTCAGTTATCATGCCAATACCACTGCCCTGATTACTATAGCTTTATAGGAATTCTTAAAGTTGAGAAGTCCCAGGTCTCTGACTTGATTTTCCTTCAGTATTGCCTTGGCTCTTCTGGATCTTTTGCAAGACTATAAAACTCTTAGAGACAACAAAAGAGAAAATCTAGATGACCTTGAGTATGGTAAAGACTTTTTGGATACAATATCAAAGGCATGATCCATGAAAGAAATAATTGAAAAGCTGGAGTTCATTAAAATTCTAAACTTCTATTCAGTGAAAGACTGTCAAGAGAATAAAAAGAGCAACCACAGACCAAGAGAAAATATTTACAGAAGACACATCTGATAAAGAATTGTTATCTAAAATATGCTAAGAACCCTTCAAACGCAACAATAAGGAAACAAACAACCCAATTAAAAAGTGGGCCGAAGACCTTAACAGACTCCTGACCAAAGAAGATAGATAGACGGCAAGTAAACCTATGAAAAGGTACTCAACATCATGTTGAGCAAATGTAAACTACAACAGTGATATACCAATACGCACCTATTAGAATGGCCAAAGTCCTGAACGCTGACACCACCAAATGCTGGTGAGAATGAAGCACCACGCAATCTCTCATTCATTGCTGGTGAGAACTGCAGAACTTTGGGCACGTAGCAACTCCATGTGAATTTTTGTGCTAAGAAATGATCAAAATCTGTCATTGCTTCTAGCAGCATTAGATGTGTCCCTTGGAAGACCTGAGCCCTCCATGAAATGCTGGCCTGAATAAGCTCAGCACTGCCAGAAAATGTGCTGTTCTTCTAGCTACCGTCTGAGGGTAGGTCCCTGACCTCTCTTTCTTAGAGTGTTTACTAAAAATGGTTTACAATCATGACTGTATCTTTTAAGCTCAGAAATACCTTTCTTAAGGACCTGAGAACCATTCCTTTGAAATGTAATCATTGGGAAGGATAGCGCCTCGTGCTCCCAGGCTCCCTGGAGGAGAGAATGCTCACTTTGCTAACTGACAGCTAGCAAATACAGCTGTCCTCTTTTCATCTAGACTGACTAATCCTTTGTAACTTTTCTCTTCTCTGACTCTTCTGAACTCCCACTTACCACCCCTCATTCTCCCTTTGAAATGCCTATTCACCTCTGCATAATCTGGAAAGGGGCTCAGCTCTTTCCCCTACTATCAGTACTTACTAAATAAAATCTCTTCACTACTTTAGCTAACATCCAGCTGTGTTTATCATTGGCGCTTGTGGAAATGCAAAGTGGTACAGTCACTTTCGAAGACAGTTTGGCAGTTTCTTACAACAACAAAGGAACTTTTACTTCACAACCCAGCATCCATGCTCCTTGGTATTTACCCAAGTAAGTTGAAAACTTACATCCACACAAAAAGCTGCTCATGGATGTGTATAGTATAGCAGCTTTATTATTGCCAAAACTTGGTAGCAGCCTAGGTGTCCTTCAGCAAGTGAGTGATTAAATAAAGCGTGGTGCATCCAGACGTTGGCATATTATTCAATGCTAAAAGGAAATGAATTATGAAGCTGTAAAAAGACAGTGACGGATTTAAATACATATTCAGTGAAAGAAGCCAACCTGAAAAGCCAACATATCATATGATTCCAACTGTATGATATTCTGGAAAAGACTAAACTATAGATACAGGAGAAAGAACAGTGGTTGCCAGGGATTAGAGGAGAGGAAGGGTTGAATAGGTGAAGCACAGAGGATTGGTAGAGCAGTGAAACAGTTGTGTGTCATACCCTAATGGTGGGTACATACCATTATGAATTTATTCAAACCCATAGACTATCCAACACCAAGAGTGAACCTTAATGTAGACTATGGACTTTGGGTGATGATGTGTCAATGTAAGTTCATGGATTGTAACAAATGTTCCACTTTGGTGCTGGATGTTGATAGGGAGGCTGGGTCTGGGTGCGGGGCTGTGTATGAAAGGGGTGTGAAGGGATAAATGGGAACTCTCTTTTCTGCTCAATTTTGACAGAAAGCTAAAACTAAATTCTGTTGAAAAATGCTGTGAAGTGTGACAATTTTATACCAGTTAGGAAGAAGAAAAAACAATGTTGTCAATGAACTAAGACATACATGCTTTAATAGCACTTAATTTTATTATATAATTTTTTTTAAATTAGAAGATCTTGTCAAATCAGTCTGCTATCTTGGTATCAAAGAATATACAATAAAAATTAATTGGAGAGACTTCCTGTCAGCTCCTTGGAATCTGCCTCAGTGGCAGAGACTCAGCTGGCTGAATGCTGTGCCCTTCCCAGAGGAGCACATGAGGGATTGGTTTGAAGGCACAGCCAACGTGAGATGACAGTGCCACACCCACTCCTGGGGCGGCAGAGACCTAGAGGGCTTGCTTGGGCCTGCATCACCCTCCAGTTTCCACCTTTATACAGTCCTACTTCTTTTTTTTTATCCTGGTCACAATTGTTGATCTCTACTCAACAGCATGTCCCCCGAACTCTGGCTCAGTGTCTGCTTCCAGATGATATTTCCCCAGTGTGCTTCTAATAGTCAAGGCAGTATCATTTTTGTTTAATATAAATGTCTCTTAATACCATACATAATGCACTTAAAATATGTCCTATTCGGGCTTAAAGGCCCAATAAATGTATACTCCAGCATCTTAACTTGGGCTTCCATCAGCTACTGGTATTTAAGCAGGGCCTGGAAAGGGGTCCCCAGTTTAATAGTCTAGATGGGGAAAGGGAAAAATGATGCAATTGAGGGACAGCAAAGGCCAGGAGGCAGGAAAGTACAATGAGTGTGCCACAGTAGAAAGAAAAATGGTTTATCTGGACAACGATACAACTGGAAAGGGAAATTAGGGCAAGAATGGATGGAGAGGTGGGGGAAAGCCCATCAGAGGGTCAAGCCTTCAACGAGGCTTGTACTCAGTGCTCAGCTTGAAGCCCAGATATGTGTTAAAACTTTCAGCTTGTTTTTGACCAATGAATGTTACCTTCCATTTAAAGTATTAGGTACTGCAAAAAGTTTATTTACAGCAGTCACCACTTCAGCAGACTAAATGCCCCCTAATCTATTTAAATTTAATATTTTGTTTATATAATGAGGTTGTTATTATCTACTTTTCCTTACTCTATATTGCCAAATTATATACTAATCATCTATAGATACATTGTGAAGATTTCAAAGGTACTTTAAAAAATAATATGTAAAAAATTATCACTCACATTCTCCTACTTTGATGGTCTTTATAGCTCACAAAATGTATTTCTGAAGTTACATGTAGAGAAGAAACAATAACTGTCTATGTGAAATTACCCTTAAACAACTGAGCCACCTGGTGGATCTTGCACCTAAGAATTTAGCTTCCCTCCTTCAAATTATGTTTTCTTAAGGACCACAGGATTCTCACAACCACCAGCAGATTTCTTAAAATTTCTTGACCACAAAACAAAATCAAATTAAAGGACGTTCAGGAAGTCAGTGAAACAAAATTACCAATGCCTTCCCTTCGTTTTCCTTTGGCAAACGTGCAGTAAGAGAAGAGATCCAGTATCTTTCTGCACACTGACCCACGCAGCTCCACTACCACGAAGGCAACCACACAACACTCAGAGCAGTCGAGGACATGCTGCCAAAAGTACAGAAGGGCTTGGCAGCGAATAACAACATTTTGCATTTCTGTGCTGTGCCCATCGCAGTGACAGCTGCTGAGACAGATTTCGAAGTCTCTTACACCGCCAGTTACCCACGTATTTCTATCCTTGGCACCTCTTTCAAGAATAGCAAATACCAGCTGTTCCTTCTGGCCACCAAGGCAGCGCATCACATTGCTTCTGCCCCGCAAATAAGTAAATAAGAAAGAAGTAACAGCAACAGTAAGTAAAATCTAAGCCGAGATAAGGGAAAACCAACCCCCAAAAAGTTTCTATTTGTACTTCCAACCTAGCACATCAATACTTTGGCTCCCACTTTATCCAAAACATCATGCCACTCCTAATCTTTCCTGGAAATACACACAAAAGTGGAAAAAAAAATCTGCAGATAGCCTGGATGATGTGTAATTTGAGAGCCTGGAGGAATTTCAGTATGTTCCTTAAAGAGTGCCAGAAAATAGCAGTATCCTATAAATCTCAGTAGTCGAGGCAGTGGTTCCTATCCAAACCTGGTTGGTTTCAGAAAACAATTTTTAAAATACTGTGATTATATAATAATTACTATCCATTTAATGGGGGGGGGGGCTTTTTAAAATATTTGGGGCATGTGGGAAAGACCTAGATAAAGAAGACTATGTAGATATAGGTTCTTTCTTATTCAACATAACATAGCACTGATAAAAAAGAGGATGGCACCATGTTTAGCTAAACCTTAAAATACTTATCTGTTATTATAAGAGTGTCATAAATATTAAATAAGCTCCCTGGTTCCCCTTTTATAAATAGTTTTCATACTTTTTATCTTTTGATTTAAAATAGACTCATAAATACATTAGCATAATATTGAAAAAACCTATTTTTACTGAACTCCTACAGTCTGTCAGTAAAAGAAAAAAAATAAGTTAAACTTCCCAGTTGGTTTTAAGTTCTACATTGGAAGTGCATGTGCTTTTAATTTGAACTGATAAATATTTGGAAGCTTTCTTATCTCTGACTATAAAAGATTTTGGTAGGATGCTTGTTGACTGAGGAAAATAAGGACATAATTAATTTATTTTCATTTTTTCTAATTCTTGGTTATATTTCAGTTCGTATATATTAAAGGAATATGTAAAATATGGAGATTCTGCTAATGAGCCAGTGACCCTGTAATATGAACAGCCCCTTAAGGAATGATTGGGCTACTCATTGAATGGTTTAAGCTTCACTCTAATTTAACATGCATTCAGGAAAATAGGAGAATGTATCATAAAATGATACACATGAGATTAAAATTAGACTGTACATTAAAAAGTTGTTGCAATATCTGAGTCTTGATAAACGTGTGCTTTTAATCTCGACTACTTTTTACCAGGTTGTTAGTTATTCTTTTCTTTTGTTTTATTTTCTTAGAAATGAACCAATTCTTCCATTTCAGAGGAGCCAAACATTCATTCATCTAATAGTACAAATGTAGAAGGACTCTTCACGTATCTGGTACCGTGAGAAATGCCAGCTCCCAGATGGCGTTCTCATAGAATATCATACAAACCGAGTGCAACGGAACACTGATGGTTTCAACACTTGAGCCGCAGGTTTAGCATCCTACCTTCAAGAAAGTTTACATGACCTTTAAACATCTTTGGGGGTGTGTTTTATCAAATTCCTCTTAGCAAAAAAGCATTTTCAAAATAAAGCTGTCAATATAGGATTGAGTTTGCTAAATCCATGTAATTTTGAATTGATTTTTTTTCCCCCTGAAGTGATCGATTAGGACTAGAAGTCCTATTTTGTTAATGACTCAAAGTTTACACTTTGAGAACGGGAAGTAAGATTTTGTTTTCTTTTTGTACAATACGTTTTTTTTTTTTTTCCACATTATTCCTGGCCTTTGCTGCAGAGGTTCTTAGTCAGAGTGGAGTGAGCACACACGTATCCTGGAGGAATGTGAGCCACCGCCTCTGGAATTCTGTAGATGAGTCAGGAAAACTCGTCTCTAGTTTCTTGGTTGAGAATGTTGAAATAATCTTACTAAGCTTGTTTTTCTCTACCTTCAGGTCAGAATCTGTGTTTTTTCACTGTCTTTGAATTTTTAATACTTGGGTTTGTGGTTTCATCATTTAGAAACTATTTAGCACCTAGTACATAACAGACACACAACACGTTAACTCTGAAAATTTATAACTACCCTGCATTTTACATTGAAGGACACTGAAACTCAGAGGAACCTGAGGGGTGTGCCTTTAGGACGCTTAAATTAGCAATATAAAAACAAGATTTTGCATTTACACTTGGCCAGTTCCAAAGTGTATTTTTTCTTAACCTTACTGCTGTGCCTTCTGGCTTATTACTATATTTTTAAAATCTAAATTTAATGTGGAGAAGGGGACTGGATTTCGAGGTGGGTGGGTGTAGAAGACTTCAGCTGAATCAGTAGTAATTGAGGTTACATAAGACATACATTCATGCATTGTTTTTTATTAAAAGTAAAATATGTAGTTTGAGATGCAGCTGGACTTTTAAGTTTATGAAGTTTCTATTTTAATAGTCGAGTTAGAAAAAATTTACCGTTAAACTCTGGAAGTAGAATTAAATATTTTGTGGTAAATCATGGGCTAGTTTAGCTATAATTATCTGTTCAACTGTGGCAAAGCTGAGGTCTGGTTTTCATTTTTTTGTAAGTAGAGATTTTTCCTTAAAAGGGAATTTTAAGAAGAGTGCGTTTTTTTTCTTTACTTGAGAAACAGATGTGAAAAGTAAGAAGCATTTTTTTTTTTTCCCTAAGAAACATATAACTTGAGACCTAAGTCCTTGGGATTTTCTCCTGTGTTGGGTTTGGGGGTATCTTGGATGACCAACAATGATCTAAGACAGTCTTGACCCCCCAGTCATTTCATGTGTTTCTCTACTCCAAAGATCCTTTCTCTTACATGTAATTCCATAGATGTCATCTCCCAAGTTCTTGACCCAGTGTAGACCAAGAAATTTGTGTATGCGTGTTGTTGTTTGGAAAGGACTTTTGATCTTACTGCTTGATGTTTCATAGATTACACTTGTTCACAAGATTTTTCAGCCAAGAAACATTTCACTCTGCTACATACTAAAATTGGATAAATAATGGATACTTGATTAAAATGAAAATTGTTGGCAGCATTCTTTGGAATCACTGTTAGGCCCCAACAATACCTGGCCTTTCCTTATCAAGGATATTCAATTGCAAAGGTATATCTCAAAAAGATTTGTAATACACATTTTTGGAAGAAGAAAGTTCAGGTAAAATCGTATCCTGTCATATTTAACACTTAAGTTTGTGTCAGTCCCCTTATGGGAAAATTATGAGTGCATCAGAACATGAATGCTTTCAGGATAAAGCAAATTACCAAATACGATAGATGTAATCATGGCAGATCAGCAGACCTCAGTGACAATTGATGACATCTTACTGACCCTAAGAAACTATACATCAAAAGTAAGAATGGATCTGTTGAAATCTAGAGTGAAGTTTAGTGTTGACAAAAATAAAAGTATGCAAAAGAGTGGCAGAGGGAATTGAAGTCATAGATGAAACACTTCATATCTTACAGTAGCAGGAATTGAGAATCTTCTCCAATATAAAAAAAATCTACTTCAATATATAAGTGTATATGGAAAAATTACCTGAAAAAAAAATTTATGTAATCAGCATTTAGTGTTACTGTCCTAAACACAGCAACCCAGATGGGGGCATATTATAGACTCGTGACCCCTTATAAACTTCCTGTCCTTATCATTAGCCCTCAAGGATTTGATGTGTTCCTTTGGACTGGAACACGTGTCTCCAGTCAGTATGGGAATTTTAGCTGTAGTTTTTTGAATCAAAAAAATAACAAAAGGTAGTCCAAATTAAGAGTAAAGCACATCAAGACAATATCAGCTATATTTCCAAGTTAGAATTTTAAGCATATGAGACTTTCTGTTACTCTTAATACTATTCAAAAAAAGTTTTGAGGCATTCAGCCTTTTGTGAAAAAAATATGAAGTTATTTTCCTTAGCTATATGCTTTATGGAAACTTGAATTTTTGCCATAAATAATAAATCACACAATGGCTTTCATATGAATATATAAAAATATAGATTACTCCATATCTAAAGAAAAACAAATTTGAAATTTAATGCATTAGAAAAGAAAGCTGAAATGTGAAATTTTTGAAATGGATTTTCATCTCATTCCTATATGCTAACTGTATCTTGTAAATCAATTATTTGTGGCTTTTCCTTTAAGGATGTGACTTATGTTTCAAAAATCATAAGCTTTTGTTTGAAATGTCATCACCACCACATGGATTATTGAAACTCAGTTCACAAGCCATGATAGGTCCATTTGTTCAAGGATGTAGAAGCTTGATTTTGTAAAGCTAGACTGCTGAGCAGCAAAATAGCTACAGTTTAGTTCATGATTGTGTCTAAATGGAATCAGCAGTTAGAGAATAAGCAAATCAGACTGTTTCTAAAAGGATGGCCTCAAAAATAATCACTTTCAGGGACCCTTAGGACACCATGTAGAGTCATTCGTGTAAAAGGCCAGGTTTTCATCCTTAGGAGCGAGCTATTGTTGACAGTCCCTTCCTATTGCATACAATGATATAATGAACTTGCAACATGTCCATTAATTGCATGTGTGGTACATCTCAGAGGTTAATGGAGTAAGATTAAATGTAGCCTGAAAATAAAATGAAATCAAAGAGTTTCAAGACCTTTGACTTTACAGTCTCACAGTATACTACTGGAAAATCAAAGTGATTGTTATCCATGTTTAGCACACACCTATATTTAATAGGATCATTTTCCCTCATTACATCTCAGTGCATTAACAACTGTTATTAATCAGCTACTTTCATTTAGCATTACACTACTTACCTGCTGATTTGTTAAGTACAGAAAAAAAAACTGATTTTACTACAAATGTTTTAAGTAACATTTGAGTTTCACTCAAGTTAACTAAAAATCTCAGTGACACTGATGATACTTACTGACTCTAAGTAACTATACATCAAAAGTGAGAATGGATCCAGTAAAATCTAGAGTGATGTTTAGTGTTTACAGAAATAAAGATACGCAAGAGTGGTAGAGGGAATTGAAGTCACAGATGAAAACTTCACATCTTCCAGTAGCCGGAATTGAAATTTTTTTCAATATATGTATAAAATCTACTTGAATATATGATAAGAGTATATGGAAAAATCAGGTGGAAAAAAATTTACGTGACCAGCATCTAGTATTATCAGTGTTCTAAATTTTAGCCATTCTAATAGGAGTGTTGTGGTATCTCGTTGTTTTAACTTGGAATTCCATAATGGCATATGATGTGGACGATCTTTTCATGTGCTCTTTTGCCATCTGTATACCTTCTTTACCATGCAGTCTTGAGGAGATCAGTGACTTATAGATCACAAAAAGTTTGACAAGTAAATTAGTTCCTTTACTAGAGACATGGGAGGATAAGAAGTTCATGAAGATAATAATGGATGTTTAAAGGTATTTTCAAATATAAAAGGACAGTTGTAAATATTTACATGATTGAGATTACTAAACCCAAGATGTGGGAAAGTTGATTATTTTCAGTAATTGTGACTTAGGTGTCAAACCAATTCTTTCAAAACATGGGACCCAATATTCTCTATACTATATTTTGTTGTCTGTATGATGTTATTATTCACACTTCCTGTGCTCATTTGCATAACTGGATGATACTGCTCTGACCTACCGCCTCTATTTTTTTCATAAATATCCATATTAGAACTTTTATTCCGTTATATTTTCTCATGATCTCAAAATTCTTGGTTACTAGAAATATATATAATGATCATACAGCTTACTATCAGTATATAAAAAGAAAGATAGCTATTTTCTGCTCCCTACAGTAAATATCGTCTGCATTAGAGCAGCTGATGATGCTGCCACATGCTGGGAAAAACATTTCACTGACAGACTCTGTCATCTGGATTATTGCAAGTGACAATGAGGCAACTGGTCTGGTGAGTTTCCAGACACATTTCTGACAAAGCCAATCATGTGAATATGTCAAATCAGTCGGGCCACTATTTTAACTTTGATCCCAATCCTAAAATAGATCCCTTCCATTAGAATTTTGTAGTGTGTACAAACATAATGAATAAAGATTCTGCATTAAGATTCATGGAGCTGTTGGGAAAACTAATTCACAATAATGTGTTGTTACTTATTGATGAACTTTTGTCAACTTACCTTCTGCCAACTATTAGTGAAATTACTCTTTTGTGAAATTTACTCCCCAAGTCATTGTTTCTCATTCAGTTTAATTTCTAATTCTGTGTCAGAATATTAATGTTTGGTCCCTTTAAGGGATGTTTTCTGGATTCTGTATCCTGATTTACTGTCATTGAGGTTAGGTTTGCTTCCCTCTATGCTCTTTCTCCAGACAAAGCAAACAAGGGAGTTGTTGACAAGAGAAAGGTGTGTTCTTTGTGGTGAACAATACCTTTTGGAGTCTGCAAGGGGAGCATAATAACTGATTTATTCTTGTACCTCTAAAATATGTCAATTAAAGATACATGGTGCAGCTGTATAAGTGGAGATAATAAAACTTGGCAAAATTACGTTTTAAGTACAGGGAATCACAGAACTGAACATCAGAAAAATAGAGAAGCCTGTGAAGCCATTGAAAGAAACCTAAAGACCTATGTTTTAAAACAAGATGTTAAAAATTTAATGCGTAAGACACAGATCGTGAAAATCATTGGACTCACTTAAATTTCAAAGTGGATATAAGGTCAGTTTGTCTTGTAGTGAAGCATCCATAAGTTACAACCTAGCTTCAGCCACCAGTCCTTGCAAAATAAATTTGATAAGCTTTGTTTTTGTAATAGAATAATTCCTCTTTCTCCTCTGAGAGCCTTCCCAGAGTGTTCTTGTAATTAATCCCAGAGTTTTTCCTTTTTCTATAGAGCCTGTTCTGTTCTCTATTTTCTACTATTTCTCCCATAGTAGATACCATGGTATGTGCCTTTCCTCCTCATTTGGCTTTGAATTTCTCAAAAGCCAGGCCATGTCTTATTTATAATTACATTCCATTTTCTCCTCTACCACTTAGTACAAAGTTTGACACAAAAAATCCTCCACTAACTTAATTATGTTATCTCCATAAGGGAAGAAAGTTGTTAACTCTTTACCTTCAAGAGACAGCCTCTAAGTAATTTGTCATAATTTCCTATCATATATAAATACAAAGAGAGACAAATGAGTAGTTAGAGCCTAAAGTTGGTAACAGAGTGTCACTTGCCTCTTGGTCTAAGCCTCCCAAAAAATTCTGCGTTATGTAACATACAGTGGAAGCATTTAGAAACATCCATGAAATGATTTACAACCGCAAACGGCAATGTGCCCAGGACCTGCTTTGAATTAACAGTGAGTCAACTCAGTACTGTATTATTAGGCAGGAACATTTCAGCATCTGAGTAGAAAGACTTCTTAGAAATTATAATTCCTCTTACTAAGGGGGAAAAATAAGGAGAAAAAAATTTTAATAAATTAAAGTTTCATGGATTGAGATGAATAAAGTATTGACTAGCTTTCTAATTCGCCAGCAGGATTTCTGTGAATCCTAAACCCTATTTAGAAAAAGTTAAATTTTTCTAGTGACTGAGCATAAAAAAATGATAACAGTATAAATAATTTGTTTTGGTTTGGAAAACAATATTATTAATTTGATACTGTTTATGACTAAAGTATGCTAGTATGACAGTAGGGTACTTGTTTTAGGAAAGTTGAAATAAATGGTAGAAAATAAACTATGGAAAGAGAGTAAAAACATAAAAAAGTACCAACATTTCTTTTTGTAACTTGCAAAACTGAGATGATCTAATTGAACAATCTGTTACGGCGATGTCCCAAGTTTGATTGGAAATACATCCTATGTGACTATGATCTGTACCTTTCTGTTCTCATAGCTCATGTCATCTTAAGTGCTACGTGCTCAAAAGATAACATTATCAGAGAAAACAATAAATTTGACCACTGAATCATTTGTGTAATTTTCTAGAAAACAATCAACATAAATTATGAAATATTTCCTAATTTTTTTCCATATGACATTAGGGTAGAAATATTGGTATCAGTCGTTAGAACTCTGGTTGATAACTTTGGTTCTCACAAAAGGGCTTTTAATTCCTGCAGAGCTCTTGCTGAGAGACATGCCAAAAACCCCTTGGACTGATAATTGGGTAGGATGAAACTTATTTACAACTCCAGTTTGTCTGCTTAAGAGTCTGCCACTATATCTATCAGAAGGATCAAATGCTGGATGACGTTTTCTGTGTGCAAATGACTCCACAGAAGAGTCAAGATGATCAAATCCCTCTCAGCCTCCCAGGTTTACTAAGAGGACCCAGTAATAAGGGCAGGAGGGGAGAGAAGTTAGGGACAGAATATGCCTTGCCACCTGAACCATAGCATCTTTTGCTCTTGAGCATTTTCCTTTTGTCTATTAATATATCTTTTGGTGAGGAGCAGATAAAGATCTAACAGTGACTGGAATCGTATGATTATTCAACCATGGCGTAAAAGAGATAAAAGAGAGTTGTAGGCTGATTCTTTAGAGCAATATCAAATGATGAAGTCATCTGTTCTTGTGCAACAAACTACCCTAAAACTTAGTGGCTTAAAAGAACTATAATCATTTATTTTTCTTATGAAATCTGCAGTTTGGGCAGTGCTCAGTAGGGAAAACTCATCTCTGTTCCATTCAGAGTTAGTCGGGTTGCTCAACCGAGATCTGAAGGATGGACTTCCAAAATGAGTCACTAACACGGTAGGCAAGTTGGTGCAGGATAGGGCTGAGAACTGAGCTTGAACTGAGGAGTAGGGGTCTTGGTCTTCTCACGTGGTTTCTCTGTATGGTCTAGAAGTTCTCATAGCCTGGTGGTTGGATTTCAGGGTCAAACATCCTAAGAGTTGGAAGCTCTGTCACTTTCTATGACTTAACCTCAGAAGTCTGAGTAGTCACCTCTATCCTACTTTATTGGTTGAGGCAATAGCAAAGACCTCTCCTAGTTTCAAGAAGACAGGGAGATAGAATCCAGTAACGAGATTCTGAAAGGGTATCTGGGTAGGGAATATTGTTAAGGTCTTTTTTGGACTATGAAAGCTGACTTAGGACTCCTAGGAGTGATATAAGAGATTTGTTATGTAGATGAGAATTTAAGTAATGGTGGGAGCCAATTAAGTAGGTGATGTAAGCCTCGGCACCTGAGTCCAGTGGTGGATCTGAAGTCTGGAAGAGAACATGGAATTGGAGTAGGGAGTGCAGGTACACAATGAAGCTCATTAGGATGGGCCAGAAATTCAGGAATGAAGTAGAACTTCCATCAGTTTCTCTATAGAAACGGCAAAGTCTGGTTAAGAACTGTTTCCAGGCCTCCACATTTGATGATGCAGATAAGCTGCAGAGATAGTGATGCACTTTGCCAAAGACCTGCATGTAAACTGGTCCAGAAATTAGCAAAGCTAAAGAAAGCTGCATAGCCAGCTTTGGAAGAGTTAATGACCTAGCTGCTACCCCACTGCAGCAAAGTGAGCCAGTGCACCCCAGACCAGTACTTGAGCCACACTGACTTGAGTGAAAATACGGCTGCCGTTTCATTTCCTCATTCCATCTCTCACAGTATTTTTCTTGTGACTAATCCTAACCCAGAACCATCCAGGGAAAGACACTGCAGTTCTGGCTTTGCTAAATTGACTCAGTACAAAGCTGTTATCATAGCTTAAAATATGATCCATTTTCGTGAATGTGCCATATACACTTAAATAGGCTATATTATCTACTTTTCACGATCAGTTGCATATTTATAGATCTACTTCACTGAGTTTTTTAGGTCTTCTACAAGCTTACCAAAGTATTTTCACTTGTTTGATCCTAGGTTGAGAGAATGTGTCCTGCCATTAATGTCTTCCTGTTTCTGCTTCCATGGTTTTTCTGCCTTAAGACTGTTACTGGTATATCAGTGGGTCTGTAAATATTAATAAATATATCTTCATTGTGAAGGTAGCCTTTAAGATTATATCATGTCCCTCATTGTTTTTCTCAATACTTCTTGTCTGATTCTTGTCTTGTCAGATATTAGTATTGTGACCTCTTCTTTCTCTTGGTTTGCATTTCCTTGTATGTCTTTTTAATGTAATCTTCTAAGTTTTTAACTCTTCTGTCATTAAGTGAACATCATGTAAAGAGCAGAAGGTTGAATTAGTTTTGTTAACCGATCACCAAACAAAAGATTTTTTTTCCTTTTATCAGGTGACTTAAGCCAACTTACATTATCATATTTGGTCACTTACATTAGTGATATTGTTTAATTTTTCTCTCTCCTTTTGAGGAGGGTTATATATACACTTTGTCTTTTAAGAAGGCATTTGTTTTTGGTCCAGTTGTTACTTTGAGACTAAAAGTTCAATAAAATATCCTTAAATCCCTCTAATATCTCTATTTTTATGCCTCTCTAATATGAATTACTGTATTGAAATGAGCTAGTAAATTCTACTTGCCACAGAGCTCTGTCTTCCCAGGATCTGAGTTGAAGTAATAGCCTTATTATCTCAGTTAATATCTCAATATTCTCCCTCTTCTTCCTTCAGTTCTAACAGATTTAGCACATGCACATTGGCAGAGCACACAGTGTTGCCTACTAAACTGTCTTCCTTATAGTCATAATTTAAGGTCAACAGGTAAAAATACATTTAATGCCTTTTAATGTCAATGCCATTTTTTGTTTGCCTGAAGTTTGTAGATTCTTCAGTAAGGAATTATGGGAATATATTTGCATATTCAGTTCAGTTTATCTGAAACCTACATGTCGAAAGTTCATTTTGACCAGATACAAAAATTTATAGCTCACGTTTTCTTTCATTAAGTATTTTAAATGTTATTTCAATGTCTTCTAATGTGAAGTGTTACAATTGAAAAATATAATGACAATCTAAAGTTCTTTCCTTTGCAAATGACTTGTTCTTTCTGCTTGAATGTTCAAAGGATTTATTTTCTTCTTTAAAATCTCATAGTTCGACAGTAATAGGTCTTGCCATTCTTGGTTAATTTTAACAATGAGATGCTCTTTGAGCATGTAGCTTCAAGTTGTCTTTTATGTCAGGAAATTTTTCTTGAGTTTTATACTTAACTTTTGTTATGTTTAATTGTTTTAGTGTTGGTTTTCTTCAGAATTGATCGATCTCTCTCTGTATGTCTGTCTCAATATGTAGCATTTTTGATATATATATATATAATATGCATTTCATTTATAATATATATTTATAGAATCTTTTCCTATCTTCTATACCTAAATTTTTTATCTTCATCATTTATTTTAAAATTGTCATATTCTTCATCTCTCTCTTTAGATATAATCCATTTACTTACTCTTAGGTTCCTTCTAATTTAGTGTCAATTTATAAAATGAAGTTTTGTTTTATGAATCTGTCTCCTTTCATCAAATCTTTTTCTCGAATCCCTTTATTTTTGAATTGATTTGTTTTTATAGCACATGTCACTTTTAAATTCATGTTTATCATTTTGAAATATTAGGTTATTGTTTCATCTGATCTGTGAGCAAGTTTTTCTGGTGTATTTTTATTGTTCATTAGGATGCTATTCTGTTTCTTGTTTCTTTCTCATCATAAATTATGTATGGAGTCTGACTGAAACTACTGTTGCTCTCTTATTACATGCGATTATTTTTTCTGTATTTTTAGGGTGTTTGTGTGGCTCAGGACGGCTTTGCTTTTTGTAGGAGGAGAAATGATAATTAAATACAATGCAGGATCCTCAATAGAATAGAACAGAATAGAATACTGAGAATAAAAATCGATGAAAAATTAGTGGTATTTGAGTACAGCCTGTAGTTAATTTAATAAGTGTATGAATATTAATTTCCTGTTCTTAATTATTATAGTTATGCAGTCGATTTTTTAACTTTTTATTGATTTATAATCATTTTACAATGTGTCAAATTCCAGTGTAGAGTACAGTTTTTCAGTTATACATGAACATGTATATATTCATTGTCACATTTTTTTCTCTGTGAGCTACCATAAGATCTTGTATATATTTCCCTGTGCTATACAGTATAATCTTGTTTATCTATTCTGCAATTTTGAAATCACAGTCTATCTCTTCCCATCCCGTTGCCCCTTGGCAACCACAAATTTATATTCTATGTCTGTGAGTCTATTTCTGTTTTGTATTTATGCTTTGGTTTTTTTCTTTAGATTCCACATATGAGCGATCTCATATGGCATTTCTCTTTCTGGCTTACTTCACTTAGAATGACATTCTCCAGGAGCATCCATGTTGCTGCAAATGGCATTATGTTGTCGGTTTTTATGGCTGAGTAGTATTCCATTGTATAAATATACCACCTCTTCTTTATCTAGTCATCTGTTGGTGGACATTTAGGCTGTTTCCATGTCTTGGCTATTGTAAATAATGCTGCTATGAACATTGGGGTGCAGGTGTCATCCTGAAGTAGGGTTCCTTCTGGATATATCCCCAGGAGCGGGATTACTGGGTCAATGGTAAGTCTATTCCTAGTCTTTTGAGTAATCTCCATGCTGTTTTCCACAGTGGCTGCACCAAACTGCATTCCCACCAGCAGTGAAAGAGGGTTCCCTTTTCTCCACAGCCTCTCCAGCATTTGTCATTTGTGGATTTTTGAAGGATGACCATTCTGACTGGTGTGAGGTGATACCTCATTGTAGTTTTGACTTGCATTTCTCTGATAATTAGTGATATTGAGCATTTTTTCATGTGCCTATTGATCATTTGTATGTCTTCCTTGCAGAATTGCTTGTTTAGGTCTTCTGCCCATTTTTGGATTGGGTTGTTTATCTTTTTCTTATTGAGTTGTATGAGCTGCTTATATATTCTGGAGGTGAAACAGGATAAAGGATATAAATGAACTCTGGCAATTTAAATTTTTTTTTAAATTGTGATATAATTGACATATAACATTGTGTTAGTTTTAGCTATACAACATAATTATCTGAATTAGTTGAATTATATTGTTGTATACCTAAAACAGATATATAATCAAATAATTACCACAGTAACTTTACTTAACATTCATCACCTTAGTTACAAATTTTTGTGTGTGTGTATGATGAGAAACTAAGGTTTACTCTCTTAGCAAATTCAAATGTACAATACAGTATTATTAACTATTCATCATGTTGTGCATAACATCCCCAGGACTCACTTATCTTATAAGTGGAAATTTGTACCATTTGACCAGCCTCACTCCCACCCCTGCCTCTGGCAACTACCAGTCTGTTCCTTGTATCTATGAGTTCTGTTTTTTTTTTTTTTTCTTTCTTTTAGATTCCACATGTAAGTGATACCATACAAAATTCATCTTTTTCTCTCTGACCTACTTCACTAAGCATAATACCCCTACAATCTCTTCATGCTGTCACAAAAGGCAGGATTTCCTTCTTTTTTATGGTTGAATAATATTCTGTTGCATGCATACACAACATTTTCTTCATTCATCTCTCAGTGGACACTTAGGTTTTTTCCTTATCTCGGCTTTTGTAAATAATGCTGCAGTGTATATGGGGATACAGCTGTCTCATCCAGATAGTGATTTCATTTCTTTAGTATATATACCCAGAAGTGGAATTGCTCAGTATTATAGGAGTTCTGTACACCATATACAAAAATAAACTCAAAATGGGTTAAAGACTTTAATGTAAGACCAGATAATATAAAACTCCTAGAGGAAAACATAGGCAGAACAGTCTTGGACATAAATCACAGCAATGTATTTTTCTGAATCAACACCTGAAATAGTGGAAATAAAGT